>NC_086448.1:63234576-63402076 GCF_028390025.1 Pseudophryne corroboree
TATTAAGAGGCACATTTTTAAAATCTCTTTAATTGTAAACTATTAATTTACAGCAAAACAGTTCTGTTACCATGAAAACATGATAGTCAAATATCCGGAGCTTGCTGTTGCTTATGGTTAGGCAGAAGAAGATGATGTCTTAGGTGCACCGAGGCTTGAGGTTCTTCTATTGAGCACATGGGGGGTATTCAATCGGGCACGAGGTTTAGCAAGATGAAAAATCTCGCAGACCTCCCGCCTAATTTTGGATTACCACAGGTATGTGCGCTTCCGATACCCGTGGTATCCAATTTTTAAAAAAGGTAATAGTGTATTGTGCTCTTAAAACCCCGTAGCGCTAGCAATAATAATAATACTTACCCATCTGGTGGATTCCGCAGCTCCCAGTGGTCTACTCTCCATCTTTACACTGAGAAGGGGGGTGCTGGAAGATAGATCCCCCCGCGCTGCTGTCAAACACACACACACGCGGTGGGGGTGGGCGGTCACAAACACAATGGGGGTCACACACTCATGCACACACACACTCACTCACAGATAAACACACACTTACACACACTCACACAACATTTACATGCTCACAGCTGCTGCAGGCAGGGCTGGCTCTACCATTAGGCAGCTTTAGGCGGCTGGTTCTTGGAGGGCGCCACTGAATTCATCTATCAAAAAATTAAAGGATGTGCCTGTATGCAGCCTCCTCCTTTCACACACTGCGCTGGCTGCTGCGCTGGGTCTAATCAGGTGCAGCTGCCGCTATCAGGCTGTACCTACCACATAGTGCCTCGGCGCCTCCTCTGTGCTGACACGTGTGACATTAAGTCATGTGACGGCACATAGGAGGCGGATGTAACTATGGCTCCCGAGGGGCGCCCCTACAGCCGCTCTTCATAACCCTGATGCACCTCCTCCAATATACATATATATTATCCTGCCACTCAGCAAAATTTTTAATTTAGCCTCAGTGTCCTCTACAATTACTAACATGCTGGCTAGCGTGTATACATAGGCAGTAAGAATGGTAGTCACTCAAGGATTTGGAAGTGAAAGTATATTGTGAACACCTTTTTCACTTTAAAAGTCCCTGAGTGTTGTCCCTTGTCTCTGTATGTGTATAATGATGCAAGTCACCCCAGCCCACCTAGTGACCACCTGCATCTCCCCTCCTAGAGGTAGTGGTGGGGGAAATTAGAAGGTTAGGGGGCGCTAGGCTGAAGCTTTGCCTAGGGTGCAGAGAGACCTTGCACCGGACCTGGCTGCAGGAGTTCGGATCCTGACGCTGGAGAGGAAGACACTGCTTTGAAAGGTGAGTCGTTAACTTACAATTTCTTAATTAGTCCTCTTGGGGGTGCTACCGGGGTTCCAGAGCAAGTCCCGGTGATTTTTCCCAAAGATAACGATTTTAGGAAATATTAGGCTTGCTCTGGGGGTACGTGGAAATAGTTGCAGTGATCTTCTGTCCTGGAATTGAATAGCAAATCCCTGTGGCAATTGAATTCCTCTCATAGGTTGTATCTTCTGTTAGACATGAGATTTTTTAGCATACTGTATCTTCTGTTGTATGTTTTATGTTAAATATACATATATATATATATATATATATATATATACTGTGTATATATATATATATATAGAGAGAGAGAGAGACAGAGACAGAGGGAGGCGAGAGAGAGAGAGAGAATTACAAAGATGTACAGGTGCGCTTTTAGGTGGTCATTCCGAGTTGATCGCTCGCTAGCAGTTTTTAGTAGCCGTGTAAACGCTATGCCGCCTCCCACTGGGAGTGTATTTTAGCTTAGCAGAAGTGCGAACGAAAGGATCGAACAGCTGCGGCAAAGTTTTTTTGTGCAGTTTTAGAGTAGCTCAATACCTACTCAGCGCTTTGCGATGACTGCAGACTGTTCAGTTCCTGTTTTGACATGACAAACACGCCCTGCATTCGCCCAGCCACTCCTGCGTTTTTCCTGGCACGCCTGCGTTTTTTCGAACACTCCCTGAAAACGGTCAGTTGACACCCAGAAACGCCCACCTCATGTCAATCATCCTGCGGCCAGCAGTGCGATTGAAAAGCTTCGCTAGACCCTGTGTGAAACTACATTGTTCGTTGTATTAGTACGCCGTGCATGCACATTTCGCCGCATGCGCAGAAGTGCCTTTTTTTGCCTCATCGCTACACAGCGAACGAATGCAGCTAGTGATCAACTCGGATTGACCTCCTTAGTCCATATAATATAAATCTTTTTCCCCAAGAAAAGGATTATGCAGATTCTATGCAGAGCCGGCCCTAACCAATATGATGCCCTAGGCAAGATTTTGGCTGGTGCCCCCTAGTACCGCTGCTAGTTCTGCAGGAGATGCCTGGCATGAGTCAGCTGGCAGCTCTGCTAACGTTGGGGTGCCTTTTCTTTATGAAAATGCATCTTATTTGCATAACTATGTGGCTAGGATGCACAAGCAGCTTCTGCTGATTAAAATGATATGCAGCATGCCTATATTCTGTGTGCGACTGCGCCTGTATCTGCATATGAAATGCTACATTACAGTGATTTCCAGGAATACACATAGCATTTCGTATGCAGATACAGCCACAGTCACACACAGAAAATAGGCATGCCACATATCATTTTAATCAGCAGAAGCTGCTGGTGCCCCTAAGCATACCAAATGCCCTAGGCAATTGCCTAGTTTGCCTATGCCTAAGGCCGACTCTGATTCTTTGTCCCAAAGAACTGCATCCTGCACTAGATACTCCTAATGAACTGTGTCGCCTCTTTATATAATAATCTCCACTGGAGAAATCACTGGGAAAATGTTATGGTGTGGCATCCATTTTCTCAGTGATTTGTGCATGTGCAGTAGAGGTGTCCATGGGAACATGACGTAAGCGCCATGTTCCTGAAGACCTGCACATGCTCAGTAGACACATGCACAAAGAGTCTACAGCTCTGTCAGAGAGAATGGGGTCCGCTTGAAGCCTGCACACAGGCCCTTCCCTGAACACAATATTACTATGACTATATATTTTTCATTTTTCACTTGAATGAAAGATTGGACTAATCTGAAAATCCCTTCCAGACCCCGCTGTTGCCTAAATAATGAAACATTATCTATTTTTCTGCAGACCCTAGTGAATATAATGGGCTTACAATCATGGCTTGTTACTTTGTGGTGTCCAGGTCATTTTCATTACTGTCCATTATTGCTAATGGAATGTGATCAACATGGAATTAACCTGTGCTAACATTGTGTTTCAAGTCATCAGCATCAGACATTAAGCATTATCTTGTGGTTTTACAGGTTTAAAAGGTATAAACGGTCATTTTGCATTTACTGTTAAGTTATGCACTATAATTTTTCATGTACTATTGTAGAGTCTAAGCCAAAACGATTTATATGGCAACATTACATTTAATGGTTCAACCTGTCCATGAAATAAACTCATTAAGTAAAATCTCCATTCTTCCCAAATGCAGTAAGAACAGGCTTAAACCAACTTCCCCCAAATTAGTGACATTGGACCTAATTCAGACCTGATGACTAGGCTGCGTTTTCGTACAGCCTGTGATCAGGTCTGAACTGCGCATGCGTATGCACCGCAATGTGCAGGTGCGTCGGTCCGCAGTGACGGTGATCGGCGGGCAGCAATGGGATGTGCGAGAAAAGCGACTGCACGGGCGATCGCAAGGTGACTGACAGGAAGAGGCCGTTTGTGGGTGGCAACTGACCGTTTTTAAGGAGTGTCCAGGAAAACGCAGGAGGCATTTGGAGGGAGGGTTTCTGACGTCAGCGCCAGCCCCCGATCATCGCACTGGAAGAGTAAGTCCTGGGCTGTGCAGAGACTGCATATACTACTGTTTGTGCAGCTCTCCTGCACATGCGATCGCACCCCTGCACAGCGATTTCCCCTTCCCCTGTAGGCGGCGACTACCTGAACGCAGGGATGCAAAAGTCGCACCCTAGCGATCAGGTCTGAATTAGGCCCATTGAGAGCATCGTTTACATGATACCCCTACTACTGCCCCAACACTTATCCCTGTTACCCACTGTTCATTTTTTGCTCCCATAAGTTACAACAATTTAAAACACAGGTGTATTGGACTCTAGGGGGTATATTTACCTAAAAGTCAATTTTGGTTTACGTCGGGACGATTTTTGTTCAATTTAGTGTTTTTGTGTTTCAGGGTCTAAATCACTTATTTACTAAAAGATGATTTTCTACATCCTTTTAAAAAAAATATGTCAAATATTGATTAGTAAATGTGGGATTTAAGGGTTGTGGCTGTGTCACCGGCGCTGGGGATCCCAGCAGTCAGCATACCGACCCCAGGATCCCGGCCGCAGAATGCCAGCAGTGGGGGACGGGGACGCAAAAAAGCCCTTTTCGGGCTCGCGGTGCTCGCCACAGGTTCTATTACCAGGGCCGGTTCTGGCACTCTGTGCGCCCCGGGCGCAATAGGGGGCGTGGCTTCGTACAGGGGGCATGGTCATTTACGCCCCCTGTACAGACTGAAATGATGTGTGGTGCGCAATGACGTCATCGCGCACCACACAGCAAAGGTCCTCTCCACGAAGGGAAACTAGACGCGTACACGTCTAGTTTCCCTTCACAGCGGCAGCAGGGGGGCAGCAGGAAGGCAGCGGGGGGCACACAGCAGCAGCGGCTCTTGCCCTGGTGCGGCGCCCTGCGCCCTCCGGAAGGCGGCGCCCCGGGCAAAAGTCCTGCTTGCCCGTGGCAAGATCCGCTACTGTCTATTACCATTCTGTGGGTGTCATAAACACCCACAAGTGGGAATCGTCCCTGTTAGTCGGCATACCGTCTGCCGGGCGTTTGATTGTTCGGGATCCCGGGGGCAGCATGGCGACCGCGCGATCCCGAGCGCCGGTCATATCACTAGATTCTGGATTTAGGGCTATATTTAGTAAAAATAAATCTGGGTTGATATACACCTAGGTAATTTACACATTAAGCTCTATTCTTTCTCATATACGCTATTGAAGTACGAATGAACAAAGTGAGTTAACCAATAACCGCTGTCCAACTGCTTTTAAAAAAACGGATACAAAGTAGATAATTTATGGGAAGCATTGTTCCATATGGCAAGCTATCCTAGCTGTTCACACAGGTTCATACTGGCTAAAGTTAGAAACCCTTGAACTGAGGTGGTGAACAGTAGGAGAGTGACAAAAGGTGACATAAAAAAAAACATATCTCCGCCGGCTGCTCTTACAGAAATCTGGGATACTGTGGTAATAGTAATCCAGTCTGTCTCCCAACGTCCATTGTATGCAAAGGGTGGTAGACGGGAGGGTCAAGACTAGGCCTGTCATCAAATACAGTATTCACTTTATACACATCTGCTGAAATCTGCAGTGGCTGGGTCAGAAACAACTGTAATGTATGCTTCTTTTTCTACCAGAAATTGGCACAGGCATTTGCAAATCATTTTATCATTTACTAATTTTTTTGACCCGTCATTCGCCGGATCCCCCACCTCTAACTCCCCGGATACAGCCTGGGGATATTATACAGGGCCGGCAACAGAAATCTTGGGGACTGGTACAATGGTATCTGTATGGCACCCTCCCCCAAACACCCTCAACATACAAATATAGATATACAGTATATATATATATATATATATATATATCTATCTGTATGTATATATATATATATATATATATATATAGTAAAAGATTCTCGTGGGAGCCAATACGCCTTTATTATGACAATATTTAAAAGTTTTTATTCATACAGAAATGAACGATATTTGTTACCTAAACATTCGTCATTGGTACAAGTTTATAAAAGTTCAATAAAACAATATAACAATCTTATACATAAAATTTTTCAGTTGATGTGAGGAATTTACAGTCAGGTGATCACAGTCAGAACTTGAAAGAGATGTATCTCCAACCAGATGCTTGTAGCAAAGGCTTTATTAACCCAATATCGCGATCCCAACGCGTTTCGTCCGTTAGGACTTCATCAGGGGTTTACAATCTGAATAGTTACAGAGGGAGATATGTGAATTGCATAATCTTCATAACGAATTTTAAATTAACACAAAATTGTCATAACGAGTTCTTTGTTGAAATCAAGTATGGATGGGCATACATACCAGTTTTTATAACAGAATGGATTATCACTAGTGATGAGCGGGTTCGGTTTCTCGGAAACCGAACCCCCCCGAACTTCACCTTGTTTACACGGGTCCGAGGCAGGTTCGAACCTTCCCGCCTTGCTCGGCTAACCCGAGCGCGCCCGAACGTCATCATCCCGCTGTCGGATTCTCGCGAGATTCGGATTCTATATAAGCAGCCGCGCGTCGCCGCCATTTTCACTCGTGCATTGGAGATGATAGGGAGAGGACGTGGCTGGCGTCCTCTCTGTTTATTGTAGAAGACAGTTGATTGGTTGTTTATTGCTTAATTGTGGGGAGGATTGGGGAGCAGCTGTTAGGAGTACAGTGCAGAGTTTTGCTGATAAGTGACCACCAGTTTTTATCCGTTCTCTGCCTGAAAAAAACGCTCCATACCATATCTGTGCTCAGTGTGCTGCATAATATATCTGTGCTGAGTGCTCACACTGCTTAATTGTGGGGACTGGGGAGCAGCTATAGCAGGAGTACAGTGCAGAGTTTTGCTGACAGTGACCACCAGTATACGTTGTCTGCCTGAAAAACACTCCATATCTGTGCTCAGTGTGCTGCTTTATTGTGGGGACAGGGGACCACCAGTATAATTAATATTATATAGGAGGAGTACAGTGCAGAGTGCACTGCTGTACCTACCTCTGTGTCGTTATCCATTAAGTATACTATCCATCTACATTCTATACCTGTGGTGCATTTTAGTTTTGCAGTTTGCTGACAGTGTCCACCAGTATACTATATATAGCAGTACGGTAGGCCACTGCTGTACCTACCTCTGTGTCGTCACTCGTCATCCATTAAGTATACTATCCATCTACATTCTATACCTGTGGTGCATTTTAGTTTTGCAGTTTGCTGACAGTGTCCACCAGTATACTATATATAGCAGTACGGTAGGCCACTGCTGTACCTACCTCTGTGTCGTCACTCGTCATCCATTAAGTATACTATCCATCTACATTCTATACCTGTGGTGCATTTTAGTTTTGCTGTTTGCTGACAGTGTCCACCAGTATAGTATATATAGCAGTATGGTAGGCCACTGCTGTGTACCTACCTCTGTGTGGTCACTCGTCATCCATTAAGTATACTATCCATCTACATTCTATACCTGTGGTGCATTTTAGTTTTGCAGTTTGCTGACAGTGTCCACCAGTATACTATATATAGCAGTACGGTAGGCCACTGCTGTACCTACCTCTGTGTCATCACTCGTCATCCATTAAGT
The DNA here is from genome assembly GCF_028390025.1 of Pseudophryne corroboree. Lineage (NCBI taxonomy): Eukaryota > Metazoa > Chordata > Amphibia > Anura > Myobatrachidae > Pseudophryne > Pseudophryne corroboree. Next base: position 63,241,954 of record NC_086448.1, read on the forward strand.
ATACTATCCATCTACATTCTATACCTGTGGTGATTTTAGTTTTGCAGTTTGCTGACAGTGTCCACCAGTATACTATATATAGCAGTACGGTAGGCCACTGCTGTACCTACCTCTGTGTCGTCACTCGTCATCCATTAAGTATACTATCCATCTACATTCTATACCTGTGGTGCATTTTAGTTTTGCAGTTTGCTGACAGTGTCCACTGGTATACTATATATAGCAGTACGGTAGGCCACTGCTGTACCTACCTCTGTGTCGTCACTCGTCATCCATTAAGTATACTATCCATCTACATTCTATACCTGTGGTGCATTTTAGTTTTGCAGTTTGCTGACAGTGTCCACCAGTATACTATATATAGCAGTACGGTAGGCCACTGCTGTACCTACCTCTGTATCGTCACTCGTCATCCATTAAGTATACTATCCATCTACATTCTATACCTGTGGTGCATTTTAGTTTTGCGCAGTAAATATAGGAGTAGGCCATTGCTATTGATACTGGCATATAATTCCACACATTAAAAAATGGAGAACAAAAATGTGGAGGGTAAAATAGGGAAAGATCAAGATCCACTTCCACCTCATGCTGAAGCTTCTGCCACTAGTCATGGCCGAGACGATGAAATGCCATCAACGTCGTCTGCCAGGGCCGATGCCCAATGTCATAGTAGAGAGCATGTAAAATCCAAAACACAAAAGTTCAGTAAAATGACCCAAAAATCAAAAATAAAAGCGTCTGAGGAGAAGCGTAAACTGGCCAATATGCCATTTACGACACGGAGTGGCAAGGAACGGCTGAGGCCCTTGCCTATGTTCATGGCTAGTGGTTCAGCTTCACATGAGGATGGAAGCACTCAGCCTCTCGCTAGAAAAATGAAAAGACTCAAGCTGGCAAAAGCAGCACAGCAAAGAACTGTGCATTCTTCGAAATCCCAAATCCACAAGGAGAGTCCAATTGTGTCGGTTGCGATGCCTGACCTTCCCAACACTGGACGGGAAGAGCTTGCGCCTTCCACCATTTGCACGCCCCCTGCAAGTGCTGGTAGGAGCACCCGCAGTCCAGTTCCTGATAGTCAAATTGAAGATGTCACTGTTGAAGTACACCAGGATGAGGATATGGGTGTTGCTGGCGCTGGGGAGGAAATTGACAAGGAGGATTCTGATGGTGAGGTGGTTTGTTTAAGTCAGGCACCCGGGGAGACACCTGTTGTCCGTGGGAGGAATATGGCCATTGACATGCCTGGTCAAAATACAAAAAAAATCAGCTCTTCGGTGTGGAATTATTTCAACACAAATGCGGACAACAGGTGTCAAGCCGTGTGTTGCCATTGTCAAGCTGTAATAAGTAGGGGTAAGGACGTTAACCACCTCGGAACATCCTCCCTTATACGTCACCTGCAGCGCATTCATTATAAGTCAGTGACAAGTTCAAAAACTTTGGGTGACAGCGGAAGCAGTCCACTGACCACTAAATACCTTCCTCTTGTAACCAAGCTCACGCAAACCACACCACCAACTCCCTCAGTGTCAATTTCCTCCTTACCCAGGAAAGCCAATAGTCCTGCAGGCCATGTCACTGTCAAGTCTGACGAGTCCTCTCCTGCCTGAGATTCCTCCGATGCATCCTTGAGTGTAACGCCTACTGCTGCTAGCGCTGCTGTTGTTGCTGCTGGGAGTCGATCGTCATCCCAGAGGCGAAGTCGGAAGACCACTTGTACTACTTCCAGTAAGCAATTGACTGTCCAACAGTCCTTTGCGAGGAAGATGAAATATCACAGCAGTCATCCTGCTGCAAAGCAGATAACTCAGGCCTTGGCAGCCTGGGCGGTGAGAAACGTGGTTCCGGTATCCATTGTTAATTCAGAGACAACTATAGACTTGATTGAGGTACTGTGTCCCCGGTACCAAATACCATCTAGGTTCCATTTCTCTAGGCAGGCGATACCGAAAATGTACACAGACCTCAGAAAAAGACTCACCAGTGTCCTAAAACATGCAGTTGTACCCAATGTCCACTTAACCACGGACATGTGGACAAGTGGAGCAGGGCAGACTCAGGACTATATGACTGTGACAGCCCACTGGGTAGATGTATTGCCTCAGGCAGCAAGAACAGCAGCGGAGGCACCAGTAGCAGCATCTCGCAAACGCCAACACGTTCCTAGGCAGGCTACGCTTTGTATCACCGCTTTCCAGAATAGGCACACAGCTGAAAACCTCTTACGGCAACTGAGGAAGATCATCGCAGAATGGCTTACCCCAATTGGACTCTCCTGTGGATTTGTGACATCGGACAACGCCAGCAATATTGTGCGTGCATTACATCTGGGCAAATTCCATCACGTCCCATGTTTTGCACATACCTTGAATTTGGTGGTGCAGAATTATTTAAAAAACGACAGGGGCGTGCAAGAGATGCTGTCGGTGGCCCGAAGAATTGCGGGCCACTTTCGGCATTCAGGCACCGCGTACAGAAGACTGGAGCACCACCAAACATTCCTGAACCTGCCCTGCCATCATCTGAAACAAGAGGTGGTAACGAGGTGGAATTCAACCCTCTATATGCTTCAGTGGATGGAGGAGCAGCAAAAGGCCATTCAAGCCTATACATCTGGCCACGATATAGGCAAAGGAGGTGGAATGCACCTGACTCAAGCGCAGTGGAGAATGATTTCAATGTTGTGCAAGGTTCTGCAACCCTTTGAACTTGCCACACGTGAAGTCAGTTCAGACACTGCCAGCCTGAGTCAGGTCATTCCCCTCATCAGGCTTTTACAGAAGAAGCTGGAGACATTGAAGGAGGAGCTAAAACAGAGCGATTCCGCTAGGCATGTGGGACTTGTGGATGGAGCCCTTAATTCGCTTAACCAGGATTCACGGGTGGTCAATCTGTTGAAATCAGAGCACTACATTTTGGCCACCGTGCTCAATCCTAGATTTAAAACCTACGTTGTATCTCTCTTTCCGGCAGACACAAGTCTGCAGAGGTTCAAGACCTGCTGGTGAGAAAATTGTCAAGTCAAGCGGAACGTGACCCGTCACCATCTCCTCCTTCACATTCTCCCGCAACTGGGGGTGCGAGGAAAAGGCTAAGAATTCCGAGCCCACCCACTGGCGGTGATGCAGGGCAGTCTGGAGCGAGTGCTGACATCTGGTCCGGACTGAAGGACCTGCCAACGATTACTGACATGTCGTCTACTGTCACTGCATATGATTCTGTCACCATTGAAAGAATGGTGGAGGATTATATGAGTGACCGCATCCAAGTAGGCACGTCAGACAGTCCGTACGTATACTGGCAGGAAAAAGAGACAATTTGGAGGCCCTTGCACAAACTGGCTTTATTCTACCTAAGTTGCCCTCCCTCCAGTGTGTACTCCGAAAGAGTGTTTAGTGCAGCCACTCACCTTGTCAGCAATCGGCGTACGAGGTTACTTCCAGAAAATGTGGAGAAGATGATGTTCATTAAAATGAATTATAATCAATTCCTCCGGGGAGACATTCACCAGCAGCAATTGCCTCCAGAAAGTACACGGGGACCTGAGATGGTGGATTCCAGTGGGGACGAATTAATACTCTGTGATGAGGGGGATGTACACAGTGAAAGGGGTGAGGAATCGGAGGATGATGATGAGGTGGACATCTTGCCTCTGTAGAACCAGTTTGTGCAAGGAGAGATTGATTGCTTCTTTTTTGGTGGGGGCCCAAACCAACCAGTCATTTCAGTCACAGTCGTGTGGCAGACCCTGTCACTGAAATGATGGGTCCATTAAAGTGTGCATGTCCTGTTTATACAACATAAGGGTGGGTGGGAGGGCCCAAGGACAATTCCATCTTGCACCTCTTTTTTCTTTCATTTTTCTTTGCATCATGTGCTGTTTGGGGACAATTTTTTTGAAGGGCCATCCTGCCCGACACTGCAGTGCCACTCCTAGATGGGCCAGGTGTTTGTGTCGGCCACTTGTGTCGCTTAGCTTAGTCACACAGCGACCTTGGTGCGCCTCTTTTTTTCTTTGCATCATGTGCTGTTTGGGGACAATTTTTTTGAAGGGCCATCCTGCCTGACACTGCAGTGCCACTCCTAGATGGGCCAGGTGTTTGTGTCGGCCACTTGTGTCGCTTAGCTTAGTCACACAGCGACCTTGGTGCACCTCTTTTTTTCTTTGCATCATGTGCTGTTTGGGGACAATTTTTTTGAAGGGCCATCCTGCCTGACACTGCAGTGCCACTCCTAGATGGGCCTGTCGGCCACTTGTGTCGCTTAGCTTAGCCATCCAGCGACCTTGGTGCAAATTTTAGGACTAAAAATAATATTGTGAGGTGTGAGGTGTTCAGAATAGACTGGAAATGAGTGGAAATTATGGTTATTGAGGTTGATAATACTATGGGATCAAAATGACCCCCAAATTCTATGATTTAAGCTGTTTTTTAGGGTTTTTGGAAAAAAAACACCCGAATCCAAAACACACCCGAATCCGACAAAAATTTTTTGGTGAGGTTTTGCCAAAACGCGTCCGAATCCAAAACACGGCCGCGGAACCGAACCCAAAACCAAAACACAAAACCCGAAAAATTTAAAAATTTACAGTGTATAAATAAACAAATCATCTTCATCCTTACTTCTAATCAATTGATGGATATATATACACATACAGATGGTTCCACAGTTATCTTGACTAGTTTTCTGCGCCTAGGCACAACATGATTTATTAGCATAAACCATTCATCTATTGTTCTCAGCTGCAATACAATACAGAGAACAATACAGCAGGGGGTTAAATCATTACAGCAGGGAATTAAGTTCGACTGGCCAGTCTCAGTTAATCCTATTAAAGGTCAAGATAAATGTGGACCCATCTGTACACACACACACGTGGAGTGGCCTGAGTGTTAATTCATTTAGTTAGTTGGCAGTATAGCGAGTAGTATAAAAATTAATAGATGTTGCGGACCCCTTTTAGTGTACCTGATCCACGGGGCCCCTCGACCTTCGGGGCCCCATAAGGGTGTCCCCTCTATCCCCCCCGTGTCGCCGGGCCTGGGGATATACGCTTTCTAGGCCATATCACCGCATGATGGAGAAGGAACAAAACATTTCTGATAATTATATAGAATCTGATATATGAGTAAGAATGAAACATTTGGAAGAGATTGTCTTTTAAGTACATAATAAGCTCCTTATTGTTCTTCCAACATGGTTGATTGTTGGGCTGACGGTGACAGACTGGAACCTCAGAGAGGCGGTCAGCGACTGTTATGAAGGGTTGCTTAATGCTCTTCATTTCTGTGAAGCATTCTATAGAATGTTGTGCGGTATATAGAGTATATGATACTTTCCCTTACAGATCAATGACCTACTGAATAATACCATATTAGCTTTCATAGCTCTTTGGTCATCGTCAGTTAGACCAAGCTAATAGTGGCAAACATGATTACTACCCCCAGGTCTATTCTGATCTACTGGAGTACTCTCTAATAAATACTAATAAAAGTACAAAAAAATATATATACAGGTTGAGTATCCCTTATCCAAAATGCTTGGGACCAGAGGTATTTTGGATATGGGATTTTTCCGTATTTTGGAATAATTGCATACCACAATGAGATATCATGTTGATGGGATCTAAATCTAAGCACAGAATGCATTTATGTTTGATATACGCCTTATACACACAACCTGAAGGTAATTTTAGACAATATTTTATATAACTTTGTGCATTAAACAAAGTGTGTGTACATTCACACAATTCATTTATGTTTCATATACACCTTATACACACAGCCTGAAGGTCATTTAATACAATATTTTTAATAACTTTGTGTATTAAACAAAGTTTGTGTACATTGGCCCTCATTCCGAGTTGTTCGCTCGGTAAAAATCTTTGCATCGCAGCGATTTTCCGCTTAATGCGCATGCGCAATGTCCGCACTGCGACTGCGCCTAGTAAATTTGCTATGCAGTTAGTAATTTTACTCACGGCTTTTTCATCGTTCTGGCGATCGTAATGTGATTGACAGGAAATGGGTGTTACTGGGCGGAAACAGGCCGTTTTATGGGCGTGTGGGAAAAAACGCTACCGTTTCCGGAAAAAACGCAGGAGTGGCCGGAGAAACGGAGGAGTGTCTGGGCGAACGCTGGGTGTGTTTGTGACGTCAAACCAGGAACGACAAGCACTGAAATGATCGCAGATGCCGAGTAAGTCTGGAGCTACTCAGAAACTGCTACGAGGTGTGTAATCGCAATATTGCGATTACTTCGTTCGCAATTTTAAGATGCTAAGATTCACCCCCAGTAGGCGGCGGCTTAGCGTGAGCAACTCTGCTAAAATCGCCTTGCGAGCGAACAACTCGGAATGACCTCCATTGAGTCATCAAAAAACAAAGGTTTCACTATTTCACTCTCACTCAAAAAAGTCCGTATTTCGGAATATTCCGTATTTCGGAATATTTGGATATGGGATACTCAACCTGTATAACTAAAAAGTAAAACATTATACATAAAAAACATACAGTAGCTCAATCCTTTCTACCCATAAATAAGTTTTCCTATACTACCGTAAATGACACATATTAAGTATATAAATATATGGAGGAAAGTTGCACACCAATTTTTTTTTAATAGTCTTGTACAGTATATAATATCTGAAAAGTGTTTATTTTTCTATTTTTGTCTAATGTAGCTTCTAGAACATTATAAAAAAAACTATTTTTAAAAAAATAAAAAACTACTCCAAAAATAATATAAATAAAAAATAATATATTCTTTCAAACACCTTTATTTTTTTTTTTTTTTATTGTTTAACCACGTCATAGCAAAGATACTAAAATGTGTCTGATCACGAAGCTACAAAGGACTCTGGTCATTAAGGGGATACTGTCTCATCTCAATCTTTATTCCAGTGCCAGCTGTAAATAAGTCACCATCAACCCAACATACACAGATGTAAATTTCTCTGGAAATTCCACTGTCTGTAACGTTATTCCCAGAGATCTAGCTACAATATACCACGTACTATACTCTATGCGGCTGTCTGGGCTTTTCAGTAGACTTTGCCAGTTTGCATATTTCCCAGTGTGAATTTTCACACCTTGGATGAAAATAACGACGCTACTTTCTGCCATCCAAGAGTCCTAACAAGACTAATAATAACATATTCAAAACAAGTATATAACAAAAATATTAAGGCTAAAGATCACTAGTGCAAAAGAATTTCTGTGCCCAGAAGATGCAGTTGTTTTAACAGATAAGAAGATTTATTTCTTACGTTCAACAAATCATTCATTATTTTCCAGGAATTATAATTCCCTTTTTAGATTTTTTTGATTTTTACGTTTGTTTTGTATTTTATAACTTTGATCAGCAAACATTTGATCAACAAAAATATTAAGGCTAAAGATCACTAGTGCAAAAGAATTTCTGTGCCCATAAGATGCAGTTGTTTTAACAGATAAGAAGATTTATTTCCTACGTTCAACAAATCATTCATTATTTTCCAGGAACTATAATTCCCTTTTTAGATTTTTTTATTTTTACGTTTGTTTTGTATTTTATAACTTTGATCAGCCGTAGTTCTATGTGTTCTGCCACCATTGATAGGCTCTATTACATTTCATTAGTAGTAACCATGGTAATGACATTTAGAGACACTGATTAATTACACCACCTAATGAATCAAGTCTCAAGATTAGACGAGCTATCAAAGAGAGAAAAGTTATTATATGAAAACACAATCACAAAAGACCGGAGAAAGCGATCTGCCAGAAAACGCAATCATGTGTATAGGGAAATATCAACACCGAGGACTGTGTTCACTAAATAGCGCACAACTGCAGTTCCGTGATGAATGGCAGTTAAAAGAAGAACTTAATTAACAACTTTAATCCAAGTTTTTCTTTTAAGGTCAGGCGCAAATAACCCGCTATGTTTCCAAGTATATTATGGTCTCACCAAGTTTATGGAGGAGATCTATTGAACCTTCTGAAGAAGACAGGTGGAAGAGTTGCCTATAACAGCCCACCAGAGACTTGCTATCATTTATCTAGTACATGCTATAAAATGATCACTAGAATCTGATTGGATGCTATGGACGAGACCTGCACTTGTAGTCTTTAGAAGGGCTGATAAATCGCCCTCTATGTTTTATGTACAAATGAAAACTATTTTTTTAATTTTTTATTTACAGTATTAGGAGTCTATTTACTAAGTCTTGGATTGAGATAAAGTCGCTGGAAATAAAGTACCAGCCAATCGGCTCCTGTCATTTTTCAAACACAGCCTGTGACATGGCAGTTAGGAGCTGGTTGACTGGTACTTTTATCTCCATCCAAGGTTTAGTAAATAGACCCCTTGATCTAACTTGTAAACTGCACTGTGGGGGTCATTCTGAGTTGATCGCTAGCTGCCGTTGTTCGCAGCGCAGCGATCAGGCTAAAAATCGGCACTTCTGCGCATGCGTATGGGGCGCAATGCGCATGCACGTCGTACTTTCACAAAAGCCGATGTAGTTTTACACAAGGTCTAGCGACGCTTTTCAGTCGCACTGCTGATCGTTGAGTGATTGACAGGAAGTGGGTGTTTCTGGGTGGTAACTGACCGTTTTCGGGGAGTGTGCTGAAAAACGCAGGCGTGTCAGATACAAACACAGGCATGCCGGGGGAAACGCAGGCGTGGCTGGCCGAACGCAGGGCGTGTTTGTGACGTCAAAACAGGAACTAAATAGTCTGTAGTGATCGCAAGATAGGAGTAGGTCTGAAGCTACTCTGAAACTGCACAATTTATTTTTGAAGCCGCTCTGCGATCCTTTCGGTCGCACTTCTGCTAAGCTAAGATACACTCCCAGAGGACGGCGGCTTAGCGTTTGCAGAGATGAGCGGATTCGGTTTTACTCGGTTTTACTCGGTTCTCAAAACCGAATCTTATTGGCTCACGGATGTCACGTGTTTTGGATAGCCAATAAGATTCGGTTTTGAGAACCGAGTAAAACCGAGTAAAACCGAATCCGCTCATCTCTAGTTTGCACTGCTGCTGAAAGCAGCTAGCGAGCGAACAACTCGGAATGAGGGCCTATGTACAGTATGTATGTATGTAAGTATGTATGTATGTATTAAATGATGATTTTAGTTTATATTTCAAGACATACAATAAATTGGTCCATAGATTTATGGGGAGTGAAGTACGTGCTCCTTGGTCCGTGGTAAAATGCATCAATACCCTGAATTCTCTGCATTATCTGTGAACGTTCTTACCTTACATTCGTTCTTACCTTATGCTCCTCTACCTGTGAAAGAAATTACTGCGATTATTATTATTATGTGGGATAGTATTGAGTACGGTCAAAATACCAACACTAGCTTTCCAACTGCCATAATCCCGAAACGTGTGAGCAACTAAAATAACCCTAATCCTAACCCTACCCCTCCCTTTCCACAGCCTAACCCTACCCCTCCTTTCCCACAGCCTAACCCTACCCCTCCTTTCCCACAGCCTAACCCTACCCTCCTTTCCCACAGCCTAACCCTACCCTTCCTTTCCCACAGCCTAACCCTAACCCTCCCATCCCGCAGCTTAACCCTGACCCTTTTCCCCCACAGCCTAACCCTAACCCTCCCTTCCCACAGCCTAACCTTACCCCTCCTTTCCCACAGCCTAACCCTACCCCTCCTTTCCCAAAGCCTAACCCTAACCCTCTCTTCCCACAGCCTAACCTTACCCCTCCTTTCCCACAGCCTAACCCAACCCCTCCTTTCCCACAGCCTAACCCTAACCCTCCCGTCCCGCAGCTTAACCTTACCCCTCCTTTCCCACAGCCTAACCCTACCCCTCCTTTCCCACAGCCTAACCCTACCCCTCCTTTCCCACAGCCTAACCCTACCCTTCCCTTCCCACAGCTTAACCCTACCCCTCCTTTCTCACAGCCTAACCTTAACCCTCCTTTCCCGCAGCCTAACCCTCTCTTCCTTAACCCTGACCCTTTCCCCCCACAGACTAACCCTGACCCCCTCCCCTTAGTGCCTAACCATAACCGTCTCCCCGTAGCCAAACCCTAACCCTCCCTGGCATACGTACATTCAAGATTCCAGCTTGTCTTGATTCCGGTGTCTGCATTCTGACAGGTGTCAGGATTCCGGTGCTGGTCTTCTGATTGCCAGCATCCTATCCATTGGGGATGCCGACTACATCCCATGGTATGGTATGTTGACAGTCATAATGTCAATATTCATCATGTTGATATGAGAATGTTGACACAATAATGTCGACATTGACCGTGTTGACATTTATCTTGTAGACACTGATGAAATGTTGACTTGGTAGAATGTCGACACTTTAGAATGTCGACACATCGTCACTGGTGGCCCAGTGGTGACTTACCTGCTCCAGGTGGCTGCAGTAGCTCCAGTGCGGCTTCTGGGTCCCAGTGATCATGTGATCAAGTGAATGTCAGTTTTGGTGGAGTCATCTGATGGAGTTGCAGTCTGGTGGGTATACCTGCCCTAACCCTCATCCTTACATCTAACACTAACCCTCTCCTTAGTGCCGAAGCCAAACCTCCCGCCAGAGCCTAACCTTCCCCTAGTACCTACCCATAACCTTTGCAGACAGCCTAACCCTAACCCTCCTGCCTGCAGCCTTATACTACTGTAATTTCTACATTTCACATGTCAACATACTGACCATGTGAACATGTTGCCTTCAATATTTTAACCAATGTCTACATTACAACTGTTGACATTGTGTTGCCGACATTTTTACAATGTCGTCATTTTCAGTACATCCCCTCGAAAGACCCTTTGAAAAATCAATGGCAGCCGCAGCAGAGCTATAGCTATAAAGATGTCTTCAATCTGGTTTTGGAATTTAGCAGTCACGGTATTCAGGGATAAAGGGACCAGAAGGTGATGTTTGCTTTGAGGGTAACTGATCCTACATAAGCACCTCATCATCACTTGCCTTAATTGGGCAGATGCCTGTAAACTGCAATTCACATACTTCTCACATGTAAATAATTCTGAGCTCCCTGGAAACTTCCAAAGCAATAGCAAGTAGGCAGTGTGTTTGTATCGTAGTAATCCCCTCTCTTTATAGGCTGAGGGAATGTTATTGAAGGAACCTACAGCTTAGATTGGCATCATATTCTCCCTGGCTGAGTGTCATGGAGGATACAATTTAGGAACTTCTGCAGTGCCAGATGTCACCCATTCCTGTCTGAAATTATGATTTACTTGCTAGTAAATGTGAACTGCACATAGCCGCCACTATTATATTAGAACATAATCATGACAATGATAACCCAGGTTCACCCCAACCAGTGCTGTAGTCAGGGTGGTGCAGGGTATTTGACTGCTCCCACTGCTGAAGAAATGTTATTACAGGATAGAGGGCTGTGTTGAATTGTGGTTACAGTGATACAATGCTATGTGTACTCTATGGCAGTTACCGGAATTTGTGTTTACCATTAAGGCGTATATTACTTTATCGCGATTGTACCTTAACAACACTTTAAGCTAGTTTATCAACTAAGAATAACGACATGGACACAACTGCATTGGATTAAAAGGTCATTAATAATTATTAATTGGAATGACCCTATTCATAAAGGGATGGTAAGGAAGACGCTACATAAGAGCCGGCCCTAACCAATATGATGCCCTAGGCAAGATTTTGTCTGGTGTGCGACCGCGGCTGTATCTGCATATGAAATGCTACATTACAGTGATTTCCAGGAATACACTGCAACGTAGCATTTTATATGCAGATACAGCCGCAGTCACACACAGAATATAGGCATGCCGCATATCATTTTAACCATCAGAAGATGCTGGTGCCCCTAAGCATACCAAATGCCCTAGGCATTTGCCTAGTTTGCCTATGCCTAAGGCCGGCTCTGCGCTACATTAACTAGTTCCAGTCAATTAGATCTTATAAAATGGTGCCAACTGAAACCCCCAGCTGGAAAATGGTGGCGACTTAAACGCCCAATCTATAAATAAGCATAACCTGCGCTAAGAGGGTCTCACCACCCTTTAATATGGCACAGTGCGGACGCTCCCGCAGAGAAGTGCCCAATAGTTCCCCCACAAGGGCAGGACACACCTGCAATCCTTCAAAAGGGTAAGTGCCCCAGAACGACCACTTATGCCACACGTAACCCACCCACTGAATTTTAATTGATTCTGAAGAAATTAGCAAGCCGAATGTTATAAAGTTAAATGAATGTTTGAGTGGGTGGATGGGCTTCCAAACTGATCAAAAGGAATATTAATATTCAAATTCACTTTATATACCCTAACAAATAAAACCACCACTATAGTCCCTGATAGGCTAAACCTAGCTAACCACAAAAATAAACAAAACTTGATCTGCATAGCAACCTACTGACCTAAACTTAACCCATCACAAAAAAAGACTCTTAGATAGTTTTGTGCCTATGCAGCCCTCACCTAATCATAGCGGTCACTGTGATGCTCTGTTTACTATATGGTGGCCACTGGGATGCTCTGTTTACTGTATGGTGGTCACTGGGATGCTCTGTTTACTGCATGGTGGTCACTGGGATGCTCTGTTTACTGTATGGTGGTCACTGGGATGCTCTGTTTACTGTATGGTGGTCACTGGGATGCTCTGTTTACTGTATGGTGGTCACTGGGATCCTCTGTTTACTGTATGGTGGTCACTGGGATCCTCTGTTTACTGTATGGTGGTCACTGGGATGCTCTGTTTACTGTATGGTGGTCACTGGGATCCTCTGTTTACTGTATGGTGGTCACTGGGATGCTCTGTTTACTGTATGGTGGCCACTGGGATGATCTGTTTACTGTATGGTGGTCACTGGGATGCTCTGTTTACTGTATGGTGGTCACTGGGATGCTCTGTTTACTGTATGGTGGTCACTGGGATGCTCTGTTTACTGTATGGTGGTCACTGGGATCCTCTGTTTACTGTATGGTGGTCACTGGGATGCTCTGTTTACTGTATGGTGGTCACTGGGATGCTCTGTTTACTGTATGGTGGTCACTGGGATGCTCTGTTTACTGTATGGTGGTCACTGGGATGCTCTGTTTACTGTATGGTGGTCACTGGGATGCTCTGTTTACTGTATGGTGGCCACTGGGATGCTCTGTTTACTGTATGGTGGCCACTGGGATGCTCTGTTTACTGTATGGTGGTCACTGGGATCCTCTGTTTACTGTATGGTGGTCACTGGTTATCCTCTGTTTACTGGATGGTGGTCACTGGGATGCTCTGTTACTGTATGTTAGTTACTGGGATGCTCTGTTACTGTATGGTGGTTACTGGGATGCTCTGTTTACTGTACGGTCATCACTGGGATGCTCTGTTTACTGTATGGTGGTCACTTGGATGCTCTGTTTACTGTATGGTGGTCACTGAGTTCTTGTTGAATTGCATTATACTGTTTCTGTAATGTATATGTGTGTGTGGGGCTATTAATGTATGTTAGGGGTAATTATTAATGTCATTTGGATGCTAATAATATATTTAGTTGATTTTTGAATTTTGAAACATCTGGGCCTGGGGCAACTTTGTTTTCATCTACGCTCCCCCTCATGTCAAAAGCTGGTCACGCGACTGACCCCAATATGAATATCAACCATCTATATCTGACAAGCCCAAATTGAGTACCTACCATCTCTCTCTGACAACCCCGATTTGAGTACTTACATCTCTCTCTGACAACCCCGATGTGAGTACTTACATATGTCTCTGACAACCCCAATGTGAGTACCTAACATATTGTAATGTATTGACACCAAATGCAGATATCAATTGATTTTATTGTTATTATTTTAGGTATAATCCATCCCTTCCCAGGTCTATATAATCATTTTGGATGGCCTGCCCCATCTCCATCACAGTGGGAGCCCTTCCCCAAAGGCTACCATTGATGCGACGGAGAGAGGAGAACCTGCAGTGCCAGCCACACTACTGTATGTAGAGAGTGGGAAAAATGATGGGTCAAAAATAATAGTAAAGTCATAATCTGAGATATGTGGGTTAAACTTGGCACATAAGATAAGGATAACAATTGTAGGGGGTGATTCCGAGTTGTTCGCTAGCAGATTTCGGTCGCAGTGCAGCGATCAGATCAGGAAAAAAAAATGGCACTTCAGCGCATGCGTATGTGGCGCAATGCACACGCGCATCGTACTATTACAACAAACGATGTAGTTTCACACAGGGTCTAGCGAAGCTTTTCAGTCGCACTGCTGGCCGCAGAGTGATTGACAGGAAGTGGGCGTTTCTGGGTGTCAACTGACCGTTTTCAGGGAGTGAGCAGAAAAAAACGTGCCAGATAAAAACGCAGGCGTGGCTGGCCGAACGCAGGGCGTGTTCGTGACCTCAAAACAGGAACTGAATGGTCTGAGTGATCGCAAGCGCTGAGTAGGTCTCGAGCTACTCTGAAACTGCACAAATTATTTTGTAGCCGCTCTGCGATCCTTTCGTTCGCAATTCTGCTAAGCTAAGATACACTCCCAGAGGGCGGCGGCTTAGCGTTTGCACGGCTGCTAAAAGCAAACAACTCGGAATTACCACCGTTGCCCTTGGTGGTGGTATATTTAAGAGAGATTAAGTACCAACCAATCAGATTTTAACTGTCATTTTTCAAACACAGCCTGTAACATGGCAGTTAGGAGCTGATTGGCTGGTACTTTATCTCTCTCCACTTTATCTCTCTCCAAGGCTTAGTACATCTCCCCCAGGGAATGATGTGAGAAGCAATACATATCACAAATCTCAATAGTCAATTAATTCATTTTGTTTTCAGTTTCTCATAAAATACATTAGTTAAGAATATAAAATACACCAGGGGGTAAATTTACTAAGATGGGAGTTCTATTTAAGATGGGATGTTGCCCATAGCAACCAATCAGATTCTGCTTCTCATTTATCTAGCACCTTCTAGAAGATAATACCTGGAACCTGATTGGTTGCTATGGGCAACATCCCATCTTAAATAGAACTCCCATCTTAGTAAATTTACCCCAAGGTGAGGGTTTCTGAGCATATGAGTAGACCACAAAATGAGCGTGGGTAACATAATAGGAGCTGATTCTATGCTGGGAACAAAGCAAGAAAAGGAGTCACTTTGCACCTTGGCAAACTATGCTGCACTGCAGGTGGGGTAGATGTAACATGTGCAGAGAAAGTTAGATGAGACAGGGTTGTGTTCTAGATCAAATCTAAATTGCAGTATAATAATATAGATGGCCAGTATTTGTGGGCTACAAGCAAAAGCAGCCAGTATTTATCCTGCATACACAAATAATAAATGTAGTTGCCCCCCTTACAGTGCAGCATGGTTTGCCCAGGTTTATTTTACTTTTGCTCCCATCTTTGATTTAACCCCATAATGTTTAAAAAATATATATTTAACTCCATAATCCATATGTCGATCTCAGGATGTGGTCCGGTTGGCAACTGCAGCAATACATCTGGTTTATGCCAGGCACACCTCACAGACAGTTTTTGCAACAAAACGATTTATCACCATCCGCTGATGATGCGGATGACAGGTGATAATATCGGCCATGCGATAATTGAGTACATCGCATGGATGTATCAATTATTGCATGCAGGGACAGAGCTTGCAAGCAAGCTCTGTCCCTGCGATGCCTCTCTGCAGCATAATCGGGGAATTTTTGTAAAAAATACCCCCATGTCCTGCTGCGCATGCACCACTGCCGTCGCCAGGATCCCCCCCCCCCCTTCATGACTACCTACGTGCTACAAAAGAGACCCCCCCCCCCCCCCCCGGGATTTATACTTACCAGTCCCAAGAGCCGGTGTCCGTTGCTCCAGGAGGCTGCCCGACACTGTATCCTACTTCTGTGTTGTGACCCCCGGTGCTGTAAAGTGAGCTGCCATTTTGCAGCAACACTTTACTGCACAGGGGTCGAAGCGCAGCACATGGAGGACCCTGTCCCCTGCAGCGCTCACCGTAGCACCGATCACCTGCACCTGGGACAGGTAAGTATGTTTTTTTAAACTTTTTTTTTAAAGGTGATTAGCTTGTGTGTCGATCGGACACCCAGCATGCTAACCCCCCCCCCCCCCCCCCTTCCCCTGCGCGTCTGCCGTCCATGCACTAATTGCGATTAGTGGGTAATTGCAGAAATTAGGGAAGCCTCCTGCCGGCGCAGCCTGGCTGCGATGGCAGGAGGCCCGCTGCCATCTTTTTGTTAGGAGCGGCTGTGTGTGATGTCACACAGCCGCCCCTGATAATGCTCACGCCATGCCCCTTCATGGCCACTCCCCCATTTCCCTGCCGCCACCCCCGCAACACTCCGTCTATGCCTTGGAAGTGTTTCCGCCCCCCTCACGCCCCGTTAACGTCTCTGCCTGTTGGTCAGGCAGAGGCGGTCGCATATACTGTGGGTCACCTGCGGGGAAAATGCCGAAATTCCGTTTGGATCACGATTTGTGATCCAACCTGAATGAGTTCCATGGGGGGGTCATTCCGAGTTGATCGCTAGCTGAAAATGTTCGCTGCGCAGCGATGAGGCAAAAAAACAGCACTTCTTCGCCTGATGTAGTATCACACAAGGTCTAGTGAAGCTTTTCAGTCGCACTGCTGGCCGCAGAGTGATTGACATGAAGTGGGCGTTTCTGGGTGTCAACTGACTGTTTTTAGGGAGTGTACGGAAAAACGCAGGCGTGCCAGGAAAAACGCAGGCGTGACTGGGGAAACACAGGGCGTGTTCGTGACATCAAAACAGGAACAGAACAGTCTGAAGTCATCGCAAGCGCTGAGTAGGTCTGGAGCTGCTCTGAAACTGCACCAAATTATTTTGTAGCCGCTCTGTGATCCTTTAGTTCGCACTTCTGCTAAGCTAAAATACACTCCCAGTGGGCGGCGGCATAGCGTTTGCATGGCTGCTAAAAACAGCTAGCGAGCGAGCAACTCAGAATGACCCCCATAGTGCGCAAGATTCACTACACTAGTACTCACTCTACATAATTCCCATTAGCCTAAATAAACTCTCAGTTGTTCCATTGTTTGGAACACTTTATTCTCAGAGACTCTGTAGCACTGCTCGGTAGACAATGGCCGAGGTACAACCCTCACCCGTTTCTTTTATTAATAAACAGACATGACAAATCTAGCTTCAATTACTGAAATTAACATTTGTATCGACTTTCAATCTTCTTCTTACACCCCTTCACCCTATCTAACACAACACAATAAATGCAGTATACAAATCAATTTTCTCACTGAATTATTAAGCACAAATCAAACACACTGAGCCTTAAGCTTGAATAACAATGCCGGATAATATCACATTCCAATATCGCGTTGTGATCCGCGCTGCCTGCTTGTGTGCAGTGTGCTATGACATTGAATTAGCAGTGGGAATTGAAACTCCTGGTGGGGGATAACAACCTGTAATAAGTCTTATTCCCTGCCCTCTGATTATTATTTTCTGTCCTTTTGTTTTACCTTAGTCTCTATGTTCTTATTACGTTTCCCATTCAAAGATCCAGACAAGTATAAAGTATTTTACTCTATATGGGGGAGATGTATCAATCCTTGGACAGAGATACAGTGGATAAAGTACCAGCCAATCAGTTCACAACTGTCATTTTCAAACACAACCTGTAAATTGACAGTTAGAAGCTGATTGGCTGGCACTTTCTCTCTCTCCTATTTATCTCGCCAATTCATCTCTCTCCAAGGTTTGATAGATCTCCCGCTGTATGGGCCTAATCCAGACCTGATCGCTGATGTGCGTTTTTCGCACAGCAGCCAATCAGGTCTGAACTGCGCATGCGCTGGCGCCGCAGTGCGCCAGCGCATGCCAGACAGCCGAGGACCATCTCAGCTCTGCGATCGCCTCTGCCTGATTGACAGGCAGAGGCGATCGCTGGGCAGGGGGGGCAGGAGGGTTTGGACCGCCGTTTTGAGGGCGCGGTCTGGGAAATGCAGGCGTGCCCGGACCATGTGGGGCAGCGAAGAGTAGCTCCCTGCCAGCGTGCAGGAGCTGGCTGGTAGGGAGCTACTCATCAAGTACAAAAGCATCGCCGCTGTGCGATGCTTTTGTACTTGTGCGGCGGGGTAGAGCCAGACATGCGGGGCAGACTAGCTCTGTGCTGGGCGTCCCCCCGCATGTCTGAGTAACTGATCGTAGCCGTGCAAAATTTTGCACGGCTACAATCAAGTCTGAATTAGGCCCTAATGCTTTTGCACCCGGCGGGTAGCTCCTGCGCACTGGCAGGGGGCTTCCTGCTGTGTCCCGGGTTGCAGCAGCTATGTGTGATGTCACGTAGCCACCGCGGCCCGCCTCCACAATGATCCAGACACGCCTGCGTTGTACGGACCACGCCCTGCCAACAGCATTCTAACGCCATTGGCATGCCCCCTCCTGCCCCCACGATCGGCTCTGACTATTATTATTATTATTATTATCCTTTATTTATATGGCGCCACAAGGGTTCCGCAGCGCCCAATTACAAAGTACATATGCACATAATCAAAACAGGAAAACAGTGACTTACAGTTGAAGACAATATAGGACAAGTACAGGGCAACTAAGCATAACTACACCAGTAAACATAGAGATAAGTTCCAGGTGGCCAAAAAACTGCGGGATCTGGGCAGTTGAGGATTATTAAAGTAAGAAAAGTATAAGCACATGAGGGAAGAGGGCCCTACTCGTGAGAGCTTACATTCTAAGGGGAGGGGTAGACAGACAGGGGTGACACAGATGGGGTACATAGAGAGCATGGAACAGAGGGGTAGGATGAGATTTGGCTGGGTTTGGTAAAGAAATGGGTCTTAAGAGCCCGTTTGAAGTTTTGTAGAGAGGTGGAGAGTCTGAGGGGGAGAGGTAAAGAATTCCAGAGAAAGGGAGCAGCACGGGAAAAATCTTGGAGATAGGAGTGGGAGGAAGTAATCAGAAGACAGGCGAGTCGGCGTGCATTAACAGAGCGAAGAGGACGGGTGGGAGAGTAAAGGGAGATAAGGTCAGAGATGTAGATGGGAGAGGAGTGGGTGAGAGCTTTGTAAGTGAGTGTGAGAAGTTTGAATTGGATTCTGAAAGGGAAGGGAAGCCAGTGGAGGGCCTGTAGGAGAGGGGAGGTAGACGTAGTGCGTTTGGTGAGGAAGATGAGCCGGGCAGCAGCATTGAGGATAGATTGGAGTGGAGAGAGGTAATTGTCAGGGAGGCCAGTTAGGAGGAGATTACAGTAGTCCAGTCTGGAAATAATCAGTGAGTGAATAATGATCTTAGTGGCATCCTGGGTGAGAAAACTATCAATAAGGCAGAGGTGATCACAGCCCTGAGATGCTTTAAGCATCTCACTGGTCTCCTGGGGTGCGCTCCTGGGCCATCTTCCCATATGGGCTTAATGGGCTCTTGCCTAGGCTGATAGCTGAGGGTCCCCTCTTTCCAGGGGTACCAGATTTTTGAAAATCGGCCCTGGGGAACCGGAGATATCCGACTTGAAAGCAGTGGCTCCCACCCAAGCCTGCTAATTGCTCTTCCAGACAGATATCTTGGGTTCTGTCTGACTTAAAGTTTTTCTAAGGGTATAATCCAAAAGCTGGGACTCTCCCCTTTTGGTGGACACTGGCATCTTGTCTCTACTATGCCCAGAACCAGAGATATCAGCATTCCAGCAGCTGGCTCCTGCTCCAGCCCCACACGCATAACATGCAGATTTATATTTTTGTTGGTGGATTGCTCTAGCTTCTGAACTCTGATCCCCAAGTCCCAAGTACCTCCTGACAGGTGGGTCTCTGTAGTTTTTTATCCCAATCAAAGCTAAGAAATATCTTTTCAGGAACTTGAGATATATGCAGTCAAGCAAGCTGCCCTCCCACTGGAAAATGATGAATATTAAGCCCACTCCACTATCCACCCCTCCCCTACATATTAAACACCCCCTACCACCCTGGAAGTCATGTACCAGGGCCCCTTCATTCAGCCCAATGCCCCCTTCTACAGTTTAGCACCATCTGTGCAGTAAAGGAGTAATTAGCATAAATTACTGCTCCAGGTCCTACATGCTGAGCACCCTGCACCCCTACTGCTGGAGGATCGGTAGGGGGCCCAGCCACCCAGTGCATTGTTGTGCTCAGGGGCCTACACTCCTGTTAAGATGGCTCTGGCAGTGCGGCCACTGCGCATGCACACTCCAGCAAGGGCTTCAGACTGCGATCTCTGCCGCTGCAGTGATCCAGTCTGAATTAGGCCCCTTGTTGCATATATGCTACTTCAGAGTTTACATGTTGCACTCCAATATTTGTCACTAATATTATTTTTTTTGTCCTGCATTGCTGTGATTATTTCTGACTTTATTCCCTATTAGGCTTTACGCAGGGAGAGCTATGAGTAATAACAGCAACGTGGCCGCTAATCCCTGTTACAGTTAATAAAAGACGGTCCTGAGGAGTCAAATGTAAGGATGTAAACTCTCTAGTGCCCCTTTACACACAAATCTCCAGTCCGATCTGGGATAATGAACATGGTTTCAACAAACTTTACACCCCTTTTACTCCAAGGCAAGGACGGTATCCCGATGATAGGTCTAATTAGACAATCAATAGGTTGATACCACATGGTTGGCATGCATTTGTTGACAAAAGGTACAAAAGGTTGACAGTGCTTAAGGTAGACAGGTACAGAAGGTAGACAGGTTGAAAAGATTAACATGACAATGGCCGATACACAAATAGTCGACACGTATTTACTAATGGTGGTCACAGAACATGAAAATATACAAGATGTGGCCAAAAAAACAAAAACGAATGTGTCAACCGTTGTCATGTCGACTTTTTGACCCTGTTGAACTTTTGCACCTGTCGACCTTAACCAATGTCAACCTTTTATCTGTCGACCATTTTCCCCTGTTGACCTAATGTATATCAACAGTATTGTGTCGACCTATTGACTGTCTATCTAGATGGTGTAGATCTACTATACCACAACTGGAAAGGACCAGAAAAAAACCCAGGTCATGTGTCGACTCAAGTTATATGACCTGGGTCTGCAGGTGTTCTCGGATTATGTAATATGGAGCAAACCGCAGTGACAAACCCTGGTCATGACCTGGGATACGGACCCGGTTCACATAACCCAGGTCGACCCATCCACACCGACACACAACATGGGTTTTTCCCATGTCTTTGTCATGTGAAAGGTGTATAATGCAATGCTCAGGTAAACTTTACCACATGTATTACATATGGATCTCTGTCGGGTTCCAAGGAGCAGTTACAGAGTTCTATGTGCTCTTCCTATACAGACATGAATTCACCCTTCTTGACTGAGCTGAGTGGAATCCTGCTTACAATAATTACTAAGAAATGCCATGTGTACTTAGGGGGAGATGTACTAAGCACTGACAAGAGTGGAGAAGTGAGCCAGTGGAGAAGTTGTCCATGGCAACCAATCAGCTGCTCTGTATAAGTTTAAAGTATGCAAATAACAAATGTTACTTCAAGGCTGATTGGTTACCATGGGCAACTTCTCCACTGGCTCACTTCTCCACTCTTTCCACTGCTTAGTACATCTCCCCCTTTGTCTTCTATGTTCTTTGGAAAGTCTCTTGAGAAATGATGAGTTGCAACCCATAACTGTCATCGGGCCTGGGCACGGCTCAAGGTATGGTCAACACAGCTCTTTCGTAAACCTAAAACAGCAATAACATCTCCTAAGATTATTTCAAGTTTCTCACTCTAAATTCACTTTATCCATTGCCACATTCATAACTGCCCAGAGAAGAGATGCTAGATGGTGTAACAGTAACTCCCTTCATGGTATAGCTCTGTATTTAGTGGGATGTTGAGGGTGAAAATTGATATCTCTATTGGTTTGGGAGTTATTCATGCTATTAATAGTGTTTAACCATTTTGAATTACATGATTTCTTCTAACAACATTGGTGGTCATTCCGAGTCGCTCGCTCGCTAGCAGTTTGTAGCAGTCGTGCAAACGCTAGTCCGCCACCCACTGGGAGTGTATTTTAGCTTAGCAGAAGTGCGAACGAAAGGATCGCAGAGCGGCTACAATTTTTTTTTGTGCAGATTCGGAGTAGCTCAAAACCTACTCAGCGCTTGCGATGACTTCAGACTATTCAGTTCCTGTTTTGACGTCACAAACACGCCCTGCGTTCGCCCAGCCACGCCTATGTTTTTCCGACCACTCCCTGAAAACGGTCAGTTGACACCCAGAAACGCCCACTTCATGTCAATCACTCTGCGGCCAGCAGTGCGACTGAAAAGCTTTGCTAGACCCTGTGTGAAACGATATTGTTCATTGTAATAGTATGTCGCGCGTGCGTCGTTTTTTGCCTCATCGCTGCACAGCGAATGAATGCAGCTAGCGATCAACTCGGAATGACCCCCATAGTAGGGCCGATTCGAGTATCTCAACGATTGTGTGCCGCTTTTACTGTAGCTTCGTACTCTGTGACTTTTGTTCACAGCGAGTCCCTGGTGAGATTGGGCGGGATAAAGTGCTGTTGTATTGTTTCCATACTGTTGGAACAGCAACTTGTGCGCTTCATGGTAATGTGATTGACTCATTGCTTAGGAGGGGACAAAAGCCACTATAAGAATGCCACAAACACAGGGAATATTGATCCCATAGCAGTCATGCATTTACAGATACAGTTTCCTGTACCAGCTGCAGCAACTGGGCAATTTTTGCCCTGTAATAAGACGATCCAGTGGTTAATTCATTGGCAACTTGACATTCGGGCACTCCTGTGAAGTCGGAAAGGCACAGCCGAAACTCAAAACGTTCATCCAATAATTCTATCATCCGTTTCTGGTGGTGGAGAGATCTCATTATAAGTATTTGTAGATTGGAACATCCTCTTTATGTGGTTAGATTGACTACAATTAGCTTCGGCTAGAAAATGGATTGCAGGAACATACTGTACTGTATTCTAAGCACTAGCAACATATTTGCTCAATGGGAAACATATGTAAAATCACTATTTGATAGGATACTGTAAGTGGGATGCAGAGCCAGACTGAAATTATACACAGTAAAATACCCTGTTACAAAACCAGTTGTTGCTTGAAATAAAAGTTCAAATAGGGGAGCCACACCAACTGCCACCGTCATCCCAAACTGACTCACTGGCAGTTGGTGTGGCTCCCATATTTGAACTTTGGACTGCGCTTCAGCCCCACCCCTAGAGCCGCCACTGGTACCCAACCTAATGGGGCCAACATGTTGCAGTAGATGGGCGTCTACAATTTGCTTAAAATATGGGCCAAAAACCTTTTTTGCTTTTTTCCCTTCAGACATTATCGTATACACTCAGCACTGCACTCATAGCATGCGTCTGTATGTTGGTGTCAGACACAGCGCATTTCCATGTATTTGATTAATTTGGATTTTCTATTAATAGCTGCCTTTCTGAGAACAAGGTGACATATCACTTCTTTTTGTTAATTAATTTTAAATTGTAATAGGTGAAGTCAACCTCACAGACAATGAAATAAAGACTCAAGTCCGAACACCTTAGAAGAGTCACAAGCGTGGCAATCATGAGCAACCCCTATGGATCCAAAATCTGTCCAATTTTTAAATTAACCCTTGCGATACAGCTATAGTATTACCTTGACAATAAAGTCCAGGTAAAACGATAAAACATTCAATGGATAGGACAATGCAGCTTATGATGGGACATGTGAAAATGTTGGAGAATGCCAAGGAGTTCCATGTCCATATAATATGTGATTTTATCAGAAAATGCCATGCCGCTGCATCCAGGGGCATTCTGCCTGTCTCCTGACTATGCCTTGTGGTTGAAAAGGGGTCTTGGATGTGTGGAGAGCATGCATGCCTTGTGGTTGTAAAGGGATCTCGGATGTGCGGAGAGCATGCCTGCCTTGTGGTTGGAAAGGGATCTCGGATGTGCGGAGAGCATGCCTGCCTTGTGGTTGGAAATGGATCTCGGATGTGCGGAGAGCATGCCTGCCTTGTGGTTGGAAAGGGATCTCGGATGTGCGGAGAGCATGCCTGCCTTGTGGTTGGAAAGGGATCTCGGATGTGCGGAGAGCATGCCTGCCTTGTGGTTGGAAAGGGATCTCGGATGTGCGGAGAGCATGTCTGCCTTGTGGTTGGAAAGGGATCTTGGATGTGCGGAGAGCATTCATGCATTGTGGTTGGAAAGGGATCTCGGATGTGCGGAGAGCATGCCTGCCTTGTGGTTGGAAAGGGATCTTGGATGTGCAGAGAGCATGCATGCATTGTGGTTGGAAAGGGATCTCGGATGTGCGGAGAGCATGCCTGCCTTGTGGTTGGAAAGGGGTCTTGGATGTGCGGAGAGTATGCATGCCTTGTGGTTGGAAAGGGATCTTGGTTGTGTGAAGAGTACTTATACAAAATCCAGTACTGTTTAGACTGCTTGGGCATCATGTAGATCAGCGGTTGCTGAACTTTTGGGACCTGGTATCTACTTTTTGTTTACTTACTTACTAGTGATCTACCGGCATCAATGTGTTGAAACTTTATGTCACGCACACATTTAAATCCTAGCAATACCCCCTCTATGCAGAACAGCCCCCTGTGCAGAATACTCCCTCCCCTTCCCAGTGCAGAACAGCCTGCTGTGCAACATCCCCCACTGTGCATATACACCCATGTGCATAATACCCCCTCACTCCCATTGCAGAACAGCCTACTGTGCAACATACTGTACCCCCATGTGCAGATTCCCCGCCCCCCGTGCAGATCCCTCTCACCCTCCTAGTGCATAACAGACCTCTGTGAAGAACTCACGCTGGCTGGCTTCAGTGGCTCCTCGCTGGCTGTAAATAACTCTGTGGCTCCCCACTTGCTGGGTGGCTGGCTTCACTGGCTCTCCGCTGACTGTAAATAACTCTGCGGCTCCCTGCTGGCTGGGTGGCAGGCCTCATTGCCTCCCTGCTGACTGTAAATAACTCTGCGGCTCCCCACTGTCTGGTTGGCTGACTTCAGTGGCTCCCCGCTGACTGTAAATAACTCTGCGGCTCCCCGCTGGCTGCTTGACTAGCTTCAGTGGCTCCCCACTGAATGTAAATAACTCTGCGGCTCCCCACTGGCTGGGTGGTTGGCTTCAGTGCCTTCCCGCTGATTGTAAATAACTCTGTGGCTCCCTGCTTCCTGGTTGGCTGATTTCAGTGGCTCCCCGATGACTGTAAATAACTCTGCGGCTCCCTGCTGGCTGGTTGGCTGGCTCCAGTGCCTCCCCGCTGACTGTAAATAACTCTGCGGCTCCCCACTGGCTGGTTGGCTGACTTTAGTGGCTCCCCGCTAACTGTAAATAACTCTGCAGCTCCCCACTTGCTGGTTGACTGGCTTCAGTGCCTTCCCGCTGACTGTAAATAACTCTGCGGCTCCCCGCTTGCTGGTTTGCTGATTTCAGTGGCTCCCCGCTGACTGTAAATAATTCTGTGGCTCCCTGCTGGCTGGTTGGCTGGCTTCAGTGCCTCCCCCGCTGACTGTAAATAACTCTGCGGCTCCCCACTGGCTGGCTGACTTCAGTGGCTCCCCGCTGACTGTAAATAACTCTGCGTCTCCTCACTTGCTGGTTGGCTGACTTCAGTGGCTCCCCGCTGACTGTAAATAACTCTGCAGCTCCCCACTTGCTGTTTGGCTGGCTTCAGTGGCTTCCTGCTGACTGTAAATAACTCTGAGTCTCCCCACTGGCTGGGTGGCTGGCTTCAGTGCCTCCCCACTGACTGTAAATAACTCTGCGGCTCCCCACTTGCTGGTTGGCTGACTTCAGTGGCTCCCAGCTGATTGTAAATAACTCTTCGGCTCCCAATTGCTGGTTGGCTGTCTTCAGTGGCTCCCCGCTGACTGTAAATAACTCTGTGGCTCCCCACTTGCTGGGTGGCTGGCTTCACTGGCTCTCCGCTGACTGTAAATAACTCTGCGGCTCCCTGCTGGCTGGGTGGCAGGCCTCATTGCCTCCCTGCTGACTGTAAATAACTCTGCGGCTCCCCACTGTCTGGTTGGCTGACTTCAGTGGCTCCCCGCTGACTGTAAATAACTCTGTGGCTTCCTGCTGGCTGGGTGGCTGGCTTCAGTGGCTCCCCACTGACTGTAAATAACTGTGGCTCCCCGCTGACTGGTTGGCTGACTTCAGTGGCTCCCCGCTAACTGTAAATAACTCTACGGCTCCCCACTTACTGGTTGGCTGGCTTCAGTGACTTCTCGCTGACTGTAAATAACTCTGCGGCTCTCCGCTTGCTGGTTCGCTGATTTCAGTGGCTTCCCGCTGACTGTAAATAATTCTGTGGCTCCCTGCTGGCTGGTTGGATGGCTTCAGTGCCTCCCAGCTGACTGTAAATAACTCTGCGGTTCCCCACTGGCTGGCTGACTTCAGTGGCTCCCCACTGACTGTAAATAACTCTGCGTCTCCCCACTTGCTGGTTGGGTGACTTCAGTGGCTCCCCGCTGACTGTAAATAACTCTGCGGCTTCCTGCTGGCTTGGTGCCTGGCTTCAGTGGCTCCCCGCTGACTGTAAATAACTCTGCGGCTCCCCACTGGCTGGGTGGCTGGCTTCAGTGGCTCCCCGCTGACTGTAAATAACTGTGGCTCCCCGCTGGCTGGTTGGCTGACTTCAGTGGCTCCCCGCTAACTGTAAATAACTCTATGGCTCCCCACTTACTGGTTGGCTGGCTTCAGTGACTTCTCGCTGACTGTAAATAACTCTGCGGCTCTCCGCTTGCTGGTTCGCTGATTTCAGTGGCTTCCCGCTGGCTGTAAATAATTCTGTGGCTCCCTGCTGGCTGGTTGGATGGCTTCAGTGCCTCCCAGCTGACTGTAAATAACTCTGCGATTCCCCGCTGGCTGGCTGACTTCAGTGGCTCCCCACTGACTGTAAATAACTCTGCGTCTCCCCACTTGCTGGCTGGGTGACTTCAGTGGCTCCCCGCTGAATGTAAATAACTCTGAGTCTCCCCGCTGGCTGGGTGGCTGGCTTCAGTGCCTCCCCACTGACTGTAAATAACTCTGCGGCTCCCCACTTGCTGGTTGGCTGACTTCAGTGGCTCCTCGATGACTGTAAATAACTCTGCGGCTCCCCGCTGGCTGGATGGCTGGCTTCAGTTGCTCCCCGCTGACTGTAAATAACTCTGCGGCTTCCTGCTGGCTTGGTGCCTGGCTTCAGTGGCTCCCCGCTGACTGTAAATAACTCTGCGGCTCCCCACTGGCTGGGTGGCTGGCTTCAGTGGCTCCCCGCTGCCGCTTCCCGCTGACTGGATCACATTGGAACAGACACAGAGGCTCCTCACATCGCGGGTCGCAGGTGACGTCATGACATCAGCTGCATACCCGCCCAATGCATCACTGGGAATACTAATTATAAAGTTGGTCGTGATCTACCGGTGGGAGCTCCGTGATCTACATTTTGGCCACCTCTGATGTATATTTTCTAGGTATTGTATAGCATGCACAAACTGTACACTTCGCCAACATATAATATATAACATTACAATAATATTAATAATAATCATATAATAATAATAAATTACCTTTTTGTGTCTCCAGACTTTACTACCCTTTAATTTCTATCTTGGATTTATATCTATGACCCCCTTAGTGTCCTGCAGTGTTATATACAAATGTGCTTGTCTCAATGGCATTTCTGTGAATATATGAAGTTCAGGCAGAGGTCAGTGTGTGAAAGGTTGAAGTAATTTGCTATTTTCAAGGTTTCTAATCTTATTAATAAGAATAAATATCCACCTTCTGTCAAACTCTCCATCATGTCTCCCACGATATATTGCCGCCGCATGAGCGGAATTTCTACCTTACACTATTGTATTCTCATTTCTCCTAAGAGATTTTTATCACGTAACGTTGAATTTGTTTCTTAATTACCCCATCAATATTTAATCAATGTACAATGTATGTGCAGCTCCTGTCCCTTAGTGTGAGTTTCAGTGATAAATTCGCCAGTTTCATTTGTGATGCCCAAAAAGTTGCACAATGCAGTTTACAATCTATATTCCCTGAATTATATATTCCCTATTCAGGCCACTGAGACAATTAGGGGCCCTGGGTACTGAAGGGGCGTGTCCAAACCCAGAAGGCATGGCCACACCCCTCAGGTAAAAAGATAATGGACTCTTAGGCACGGTGCTGGGTAATTAGTGCCTGCTCCCCCCTCCCCTGTTCCCTATCACATGTACACATATTTACGGTTATGTATTTTTGGGGGGCAGAATCCAATTAACCCATCAGTATGTTTTTGAATTGTGGGAGGAACTCAGAGCACCAGGAGGAAACTCACAAAATTAGGGAAAAACATACAAACTCCATGCAGTTAGGACCATGCTAGGAATTGAACCCAAGACCTCAGTACTGTGAGGGAGCAATACTAACCATTATGCCAACTGTTCTGCCAATGTATCCACTTACTGGGCTGACCAAAAGTACTCACTTATTTTTCTCGGAGTATACTGTATGATGTGTATTATAACAATAATAAAGTACATACTGCACATATACAGTGCATGCAGATATTTTCAATATTCATGAGACAGCAACCTCTCAGTTCAATAGGAACCAGTGACATATTTACTCTCAATGCTTTAAGCAGCATCAAAAGTTCTGAGAAAAAAGAATGCACCATTGAAGCCTGTATTTGGAGAATTCCTGTATGTATATTTAATGGCTGTCTATCTTGCTGGTGTCAGGTTCAGACAAAAGCTTGTTCTAATGGTCTAATGGTCATCTGCATCGCAGAAAAGATGAGCATGGCTACATCTGTAGATGAAAATTTAGTTGTTGTATATGGTAAACTTTTATTGAGTGAGAGGTTCAATACAGACAAATGCAAGGTTATGCATTTTGGGACTAAAAACAAACTTGTATCCTACATATTAAATGGGGAACGCCTAGGGGAAACAGAGTTGGAAAAAGATTTGGGGTTATTCATTGATAATAGGCTTAATAACCGTACACAATGTCAAAACGCAGTAAAGAAGGCAAGTAAGGTGCTAGCATGCATAAAAAGGGGACTTGAGACAAAGGACTCGGATGTAATCATGCCGCTGTATAAGGCATTGGTACGTCCACACCTGGAATATTGTGTTCAGTTTTGGGCACCATTGTATAAAAAAGACATCAGTGAACTCGAAAGTGTTCAAAGGCGAGCTACTAAATTGATTAAAGGCCTAGAGGGACTGGATTATAAGGAAAGGCTTACTAGGCTGAATATGTAGACACTAGAAAAGAGGCGCCCAAGAGGAGATATTATTAATATCTTCAAATATGTAAAGGGACATCACAAAGAGTTATCAGAGGAATTATTTATTAAAAGAACACAGTTTAGGACACGTGGGCACTCGCTGCGACTGGAGTAGAGAAAGTTCTGAACGCAACAGAGGAAAGGGTTCTTCACTGTTAGGGCAATCAGGATGTGGAATTCCCTGCCAGGAAAGTGGTAATGGCGGACTCTGTAATTGGATTTAAAAAAGGAATGGATACATTTCTTAATGAAAAAGCTATCCAAGGTTATAATACTTAAAATATCAACATAGTTAATCTGGGGGTAACATGAGTTATAGTAGCTAACTAGTCATAAAACATTATTTAGCAAGTATGTAGAATCATCACAACTTAAAACAGGTTGAACACGATGGGCAATTTGCCTCTATTCAACCTCAAATACTATGTTACTATGTTACTATGAGTGTCCAGGCTTCCTCTCCCATTGGATTTTGTTCTTGCATTGGCCTGGCTCTTTTTTTACCTCTTTTTTTTTTCCACCTCCACCCTGCTCCAACCCTACAAACTCTATGACATCAGTCAAAGCCATCTACAAGACACCAACACAACAAGCAAGCCGCACTCACCAAAGGGGTGGTCTTCAGTATGCCGGCTGTCGGGTTCCCGGCGCAAAGTATACCGGCGCCGGAATCCCGACAGCTGGCATACCGACACTTATTCTCCCTCGTGGGGGTCCACGACCCCCTTGGAGGGAGAATAAAATAGCGCGCGCCACCGTGCCCATAGCGTGGTGAGCGCAGCGAGCCCGCAAGGCGCTTATTTGTGCTCGCCACACTGTCGGTAAGCCGGCGGTCGGGCTCCCGGCGCCGGTATGCTGGTCCCCGGGAGCCCGACTGCCGGCATACCATACTACACCCCACCAAAGTAATGGAAAGAATTTAATAAATGTTTCAAAGCTTCCGTTGAATGGAGGCTTTGACCGGTGTCTTTGAAATTACAGTAGTAATTATTGCTATATCAAGCTATTGCTTTCGGTTAAAGCCACCACTCATTGGTGTATTTTAAAATCCGATGTTTAGAAAATCTGCCCCAACATTACCTGCCATGATCAGTGCAACTTGTGGAGTCTTCTGTCGGAACAATGTGGGATAGATATCAAGCCTTGTAAAGAGTTGAGAAGCAGATGTGTGTAGAAGATGCCCACATTAACCAAACTAGCTGCCATTTGTAAAGAACATTCTATAAAACGATAGGTAGAATGGTTGCTATAGACAACTTCTCTACTTGTTCACTTCTCCATTCTATAGAAGGCTTGATACATCTTCCCCCATGTCTTAAGATTCTGGTGGTTTGGTCAAAACTGCATGCGATGGGCCGGATGTATCGCCGAGTTCGGCGGCTGTGCGGGATGCCGGTCAAACTCTGACATTTTTTTTAAAGGGGCAATCAATTCCAAGGTATGGTTTTGCCTTGTAAGTGATTGACCCTTTAAAAAAATGTCCGAGTTCGGCCAACATCCTGCAGAGCGCCTCGAGTGGCCCCACGTGTGAGAGTTTTCAAACTGCACACCAAACCACTTTAGTAAATCACCAAACTTACACATTTCTACATTATAAATGTTTTAATATTTGTGATTGGAGAATGAAGCTGAAACAAGTATGGAAATATCAGCATGCTATAATTTATGCCTAAAATTGAAATAACATTAAAATAATTATATAAAAGTTTTCCGCTAAGATCCTACAGTATAGGATTTTTTTTTTTCAGGAGGATCCCGCCTCTTCGGTTTGCGCAAACCATCAAGGTGATTGCCTGCTTACAACAATGTACCCTACACCTAATTAAAAGTTTCCTTAGCAAAATAATTAGAGATGAGCCAAGAAACTTTCCAGCGGAGCGCGACATTACATGAGATATAATAGCTGCAACGTAAATGGAAAGTCTTTTTTTGCCACTAGCTTGACAATGTGCTGTAATACACATCGCCTTTTGTAATGTACGTTCAAAGAACTTTCAATTGTACCTCTAGTGGCAACACTTCCACTTAAATAAATTTGAATATCTTCTCCGATAATACTGAAGGGTTTAACCTCGCCCATTGCTTTATCATTGGAGCGAGGGAATCATTAGGACAATAATTACACGTGGCTGTTTTATGGGTGTGAACTTTAGACAAGTGTCTTATCCAAAGCTACATGGGTAAGGAGGAACCATGGCCGCATACAAATCTCTGACTTAAATGCTATGCTTTGCACCTCGAAGGGAAGTATTCCACCTTCTCCATGGCAGGACTGGGTGCCCTTCTGTTTTCCAAGGTGAGCCCAGGCATGGGTAATCAGTACCCTCCGCACCTGCATCAGGGCCCCGTTAAAGTATACTTTTTTCAAGAGAAACATGGACAGAAATATACACATCTTGAGATTTGGCCACCTCTGCATTAGCAGCACATACAGCGCCAGTTTTACTACAAGTCATGATCATCACTAGGTACTTGCATGTAGACTGTACTAGGTGCAAAAGATACGCCTCCAAATGGGCATATATGTGCTTATGTTCTGGTTCACATGAACACGCTCTACCTAACTTTATCTACATAAGAACGCCTCTTCCCACCACTGTTCTGTCTCTACAGTCATAAAATTTGGTACAAGCATAAGGTTTTGGTGCACATAAGAACATGCCACTCTGATCTTCCCATCCTACACATACCACTCAGGCCACCCCACATGCCTCTGTGACCTCCCTACATACCTCCACATGTGACTAAGTAGGATGGATCACATGAGATGCCCACGTAAGGTACTGACATACTACCAAACATCATCTAACACTATTTCTATTCTGCTAGAATGGATTTCTGTGGTGTAATCAATGATGCCAAGCAAATTATCAATTATCAGGAACAATGAAACGCGTTGAACACTTTTATAGATTATTTCCGCATTGTTCCTTCAGTGGCTGTTCAACATTAATTAAAGGACTTACAAGGTTTAAAATTACAGGACTGCCTTTGTTGAGAGTGATTATAAAAGACCGTTATACAGTAATGCTCAGTTTTGCTTTAGAGCAACACTGAATGATAAAATAATGCGTAAAATGGAAAGCACAAAACCAGATGCATTTTGTTCTTCTTTGTGCTGTTGCATCAAAAGTTTGAATTCTTGACGCTAGGATATCAGAAACCTTCACAATTATGGGGGTAATTCCAAGTTGATCGCAGCAGGATTTTTGATAGCAATTGGGCAAAACCATGTGCACTGCGGGGGAGGCAGATATAACATGTGCAGAAAGAGTTAGATTTGGGTGGGTTATTTTATTTCTGTGCAGGGTAAATACTGGCTGCTTTATTTTTACACTGCAAATTAGATTGCAGAGTGAACACACCCCACCCGAATCTAACTCTCTCTGCACATGTTATGTCTGCCCCCCCTGCAGTGCACATGGTTTTGCCCAATTGCTAACAAAAATCCTGCTGCGATCAACTTGGAATTACCCCCTTTGTGTGTAACTAGTATGGTGTTTGTTTAAAAATAACTCATCTGGAGCAACCAGAATGATGATCCCTGGGGTCTGTCAGCTGACACGAGGATGAGAGAAATTTGTGTGATGTAGTCACCTCATTCTGTGTATAGTTCACAAAATGTTCCTTGTTTGGCCAATGGAATTTGACCTTCAGATCAGTTACCCACTGGCAGGGCCATAACTAGGGTGGGCAAATGGTGCCATTGCCCTAGGCACAGGACATTGGGTGTTGCACTGCCCCTTGGCACCTCAGTCACCCTACTGCCTGTAATGTTGATGCAGAGCTGTGCTCCAGGAACGCACCCTGCAGCCTTTACAAAGGCCTGAAACCACCTAAAGATGCTTCAGGCAGCTCTGAAGAAGTGTTACAGGCCGCAGGGTACCATTCCAGGCACCATGCAAACAAATTCAGATGCCGAGAGGCATCAATGGTGGTACTGCCATGGCTCAGTGCCCCGGGCAGTGCTGTACTTCCTAGTGCTAGGTTCCTCAAACACAAACATTGTGTGTACTGTTATATAACACTGCATATTCACAAAACAAAACACTGTGTTTATAATTAAGAACCATAGAGTCCCATAATGAGGTTCTCCACTCTGGCCCTTGATCATGGACAGATAACCGTTATCGTTTTACTTTTTGTACGTGTGTTACATTTTATTCCATGGAATTTGAGGAGAACTTTTAAATGCCCCTAGGCATTTGCCTATGCTGCCTATGCCTAGAGCTGGTTCTGGTATCAAGTTCTACCACACAACATGGCAGAGTGAATTGACCAACGTCATTCCAGTTCTCTTCATTGCCTATAAATTCCTTGTAAATGCAAATATATGAATACTGAATGGCATTCTGCACAATGGGGAAGCTAATTGTAGCTCAAACGTAGTACCTCCAGAATGTCTCACCCGCAAATAGGTTTGTTCAGATGTAAAGCTCCTTTTATTTACGTTTCTCTATGCTAATAGTTTAATTCAGGCTGTACCAGTGGAACAACTAGTACCAGCATGCCCTACCAAGGCCTGAAAGGTCATGACAGAAATTGTAGTACCACAAAGGGCTGGAGTCAAAGTTACTCAACTATGGGGGTCATTCCGAGTTGTTCGCTCGTTATTTTTTTCTCGCAACGGAGCGATTAGTCGCTAATGCGCATGCGCAATGTCCGCAGTGCGACTGCGCCAAGTAAATTTGCTATGCAGTTAGGTTTTTTACTCACAGCATTACGAGGTTTTTTCTTCGTTCTGGTGATCGTAATGTGATTGACAGGAAGTGGGTGTTTCTGGGCGGAAACTGAACGTTTTATGGTTGTGTGTGAAAAAACGCTACCGTTTCTGGGAAAAACGCGGGAGTGGCTGGAGAAACGGAGGAGTGTCTGGGAGTGTCTGGGCGAACGCTGGGTGTGTTTGTGACGTCAAACCAGGAACGAAACTGACTGAACTGATCGCAGATGCCGAGTAAGTCTGGAGCTACTCAGAAACTGCTAAGAAGTGTCTATTCGCAATTCTGCTAATCTTTCGTTCGCAATTTTGATAAGCTAAGATTCACTCCCAGTAGGCGGCGGCTTAGCGTGTGCAAAGCTGCTAAAAGCAGCTTGCGAGCGAACAACTCGGAATGACCCCCTATGACCTTATGAAAACATCTCAAGTAGTAAGGAATTCAAGTCCCTACAGTGATTCTGCCATGAGAACAGAAACTAGCAGCCTAAAGCATACAGTAAAACACTGCAGCAAAAACCAACAACATAAGCTGCGTCAGGTGGAAGGGACGCTATCTGCGGCGCAAAATGAGAGATGCTTATTTTTTTTTACACTTGTGAAGGTTTTCTGCCATTTATATGACATGTGGACACCTAGGGGGCGCTGTTTTATTGGGATACTGGATTAGTTTTGCAAGCGAAAGCTCTCACACATGCATTAATGAATGAAGATATCAGATAAATTACGATCTCTGGGCAGAATAACCCCCAGAGGAGATTTATAAAGATGGACATCCGTTCCCAGATAATAGAGCTCACAGCTGCTCCGTATTTATAGTAGATGGGTGTATAGGGAATGTGCAAACCTGCACCTTGCAGCAAATGGGAGGGGGTCTGTGTGTTACCTGTGTGGAGCTTAGTGCTGCACATCAACAAAGGGCATCAGTCAATACCCCTACATTAGCCTTGAGAAATTGCAGCTGGGAACATGGTGTGCTATACGCAGACCCCTGGGTATCAGTGCTATGGTAATAGTATGCATTTCACTAATAAATGTCTTTTCTGATTATCTTTTATTCTCCACACATTTTCATACTGTACGCGTTCAATACTTATTGTTCAAAATCCTCCCACCTCTTCTCCGTCATGTCTTTTATTATGTATCTACAGTATTTGTGAGCTGATATATTGTACCACAGACAGTGTAATATAATGTGTGTCTCTTCTCCTATTTTCTTCACCTCCGTGAACAGGCCAGCTTCAATATAGCATACAGATGGAGCAGAATTTATTGCAATAAGTGATGCACTGTCACTCTTCACTGATTTAACAATAAAATTAAATAGCTCAAAATAAACACATTTAATATATGTAAAACGCTGTCACAACAATGATCAAATATGCCACTTAATCTTCAAATTGGCGCTCTGTTCACTACAATAGACTAAAGGGGGGTACTCACGGAGCGATCCCAGCCTAAAATCTAAGCAATCTGACTAGATTGCGTAGATTTTAAGAATGATCTCTCCGTGTGTATCCCCCAGAGCGATAGGGATGCGCAGCCCTGCGCATCGCTATTGCTGGTGCTAGATCGGGTGAAATGAGCGCCCCCCCCATCCAACACCGCCCCCCCCCCCCCCCCCCCCGTGCACGCTCAGCACACATCTCACCCCACATCTGCCCGTGAATACGGGCCTTTAAGTTCTATCAGTAGACTTCTTGCCTTTCTGTCGTCAAAATTTAAACTTTCAACCCCTAACAGTGAGGCCGGGAAGACTTTGGATGCAAAATCATGTGAGGGATATTTATCAAACCTTCTACAGGCGATAAGTGGAGCACAACTGCAGCAAAATGCATACAATCAGGCCCTATGAGGAGCTATCCCACCCCCCTCAACAGACCCCACCCCCTCATCAGACAGCACCCCAATTAGGGCTGCTTTCATAAATATCCTTGGCTGGTTTTCCATCCCACTCCGCCCCTGAGTGTAGATGTTCCCTATAGTAACCAATCAGATTTGAGCTATAATTTGTGTATTACAGTCAGTGGCGGATCTTGCCACGGGCAAGCAGGACTTTTGCCCGGGGCGCCGCCTTCCGGAGGGCGCTGGCGCCATCCGGAGGGCGCCGCACCGTGGCAAGATCCGCCACTGCTGCCCGCTGTGTCCCTGTCCGCCTCCGCTGCCGTCCCGATCCCCGTCCGCCTCCTGAAGGGAACTAGACGCTATGCGTCTAGTTTCCCTTCCTGGAGAGTAACTTTGCTGAGCGGTGCGCGATGACGTCATCGCGCACCGCACAGCAAAGGTCCTCTCTACGAAGGGAACTAGACTCATAGCGTCTAGTTTCCCTTCGTGGAGAGGACCTTTTGCTGTGCGGTGCGCGATGACGTCATCGCGCACCGCTCAGCATTCAAGCGGCGCTTTTAATGTACAGGGGGCGTAATTGACCACGCCCCTGTAGTAGGCCACGCCCCATTTCCTGCCCGGGGCGCTCTGCGCCCTTGAACCGGCCCTGATTACAGTCTGTAAAATGATAGCTACAATCTGATTGGTTGATGCATGAACACCTCAATTTGATCTCTTTAGAAGGCTTGATAATAAATCTCTATCTTTTTACTGTGTAGGAATTTTTGCAAATACACCTTTGTCTGTTTAACACACATTTTTTCCCCCTCCCGATAACTCAGTAATGATTCTCAGTGCTCATGTGTTGGCAATCAGAAATGACATCTGTGGAATAAGTAAACAGGGAAGTTCTTACAACCTGCTCTTTATACCACTTTGTTTTGTCATGTTTTAGATGTTTTATAGTAATTGTATGGCTATTTGCATTTGCTTGCCTTTGATTACATGATAAGACATTTTCTCAGAAAGGCAAATCACAGCATAAAATGACACTTCTTTCTCAGATAAATAGCGCAGTTCTCTAATGTACTTTATCTTCACAAAGAAAACCTGAGTATCCTGGCTTCTGATGTTCTCTTTTAAAACATAATTCTCCTATTTTATTTCTGAAGTAAATAGTTTACAATTAGCACTATGCAGGAGTTTGTAGAAAGAAAATGTCAGTTGAAAAAAAATGTAGCCTAAAACTTCAGTTTTTCTTCTTTTTTTTTGAATTTCCATATTTTCTTTTGAAAACCAAAAAAAAAAAAAGTTGTAAAACCAAAATAACATCTGAATCGTGTTTATAAATGTGGAGAAATAAAGGAAA
Organism: Pseudophryne corroboree; assembly: GCF_028390025.1. Classification (NCBI taxonomy): domain Eukaryota; kingdom Metazoa; phylum Chordata; class Amphibia; order Anura; family Myobatrachidae; genus Pseudophryne; species Pseudophryne corroboree. The sequence goes on from NC_086448.1 coordinate 63,279,084, forward strand.
TTAGCATAACAAGAGAATGTAACCATTTAATTTTTTTTTACAAATTTAACAGAATATTTTTTTCCCTAGAGAAATAAATTAAAGCGATGTTTTATTAAATAGATGGTTTAGCATTAAAAAAATGATTACATAAATTGAGAATTGTATATGTAAATGGAACATTTTCTTTTTTAACTCAATCTTTTTAATAAATAACATTTGTGAGATTTTCCTCCCATCGAATGAAACAATTGGCGAAATCTAGCTTACAAACCATGCACTTAGAAAGCAAAGTGCATCAGCACAGATCGAAACGCGTGACATCACCAAAGAGGAATTTTTACTGTACAGTTGCAGTTTGGTTCCCCCATAATAATGTCTTAAGAGGTTTGTAATGAAAAATTAAACCAGTACAACAAAACGCTTCCATTTGCCGATTAATATCTCATGGAACCTAGTTTTTACTGGAAATCTCTTTGTTCCAAAGGAAAGTAATCTTACACGTTACAGAATGCCATTCAGTCTGGCAAATTTATTTTGGCCTGAACAGCAGTCCAATGCCTGTTATAAGGATGGCCAGTTTGGAGCATAGGGCTCTATTTACTAAGCCCTAGATGGAGATAAAGTGAATGGAGATAAAGTACCAGCCAACCAGCTCCTTTCATTTTTAAAACACAGTATGTAACATGGCAGTTAGGAGATGATTAGTTGGTTCTTTGTCAATTTTATCTCCATCCAAGGTTTAGTAAATAGACCCCACAGTTACTACAATAGATGACAATTTGTAGGTACTGTAGAATAAATGATCACAGCATTGGAATAAATTTCACTGAATTATAACCTTGTACTTGGACTTTTATGACCCCTTGTCCATTTTAATGGACATTATGAAAACATTTATTGAGTAGGCTGTATTTTGATGACAGTTGCTATTAAAATCCCAATGTCCATTTAAATGTCTGAAAATACTGTGAACATTTTCTGGTAGATGCTAGAGTATCAAAATATCGAATTAGAATGAATCAAAATGTTTCGGTGTAAGAGCTACTTTGCTTTATGTACTAAAAATGATAATGACCAAATGACCAAACCATATGTTTTTTGGGTTGCTTAGGGTCTTCATTTGTCTACTTTACCAGTGTCATCCCTGGGATATACCGGAAAGATGCAATGGGTCATAAAGGGTTAAAGTGTTCCTGGATTCCCTTCACATTTTTAAAAACGACAAATAACATTGGTTAATTCAAATAGAGCAGTGTAGTAACCTACTATTTGAATGTTGGACTTCGCTGCAGCCCCACCTCTAAGCCACCACTTATAACTAAGGAGAATGCAACAGGGTCATTTAATAACAGAGAACTGGGGCGGGCGAAGTCCGATGTACAGCTCACAGAATGGAATCGGCTGGACGACTGTCATGTTTGATAATCAAATCAAAGAATCCCAACCATTTTGCAGCCTTTTTCGTGCTGTGACTGGTTAGCGTTCATCACCATATACCAAGCGGTCGTTCATCAACTTATCTGACTGATTATAGTCTAGTATTTGCCCAGTATAAGAGAAATGTCCTGTAGCCTATTGTACTGTAGATTTCAGCCATCTATGGAATCTTAGACTATTTATGGCAAAGGTCTTGCTGTTCTGTCTGCGTTTTGGCACACTTCTGCTCATTGCTGCACAGTATTAAGTATGTATTCATGTTTTATGCTGTCCTTCCAGTCAGTGTCGGACTGGGGCATGAACAGCCCACCGGGGGAATGCAGTTATAGGGGACCATACTTAGGGGTGTGGCCAGCCTACAAAGGGGGTGTGGCCAGCCACTACAGAGGCTTGAAATACACAATAGTTCAGTGCAGTGTAATGCAACATATCTACCATGTATAATACAAGTGCACAGTCTGGAACCTGATCCCTAGAGGATGGAGTGGGCACTCAGGCAGTGGGGCCTACCGGTGGTTTACCTGGTACCCCTGTGGGCCAGTCCGACCCTGCTTCCAGTAAAGGAGTCTGTTGAATAGTCTTATAAGCAGCAGTTTTAAAATAAACACCATTACAACTATATTTAATGAAAACCCCCTCTTTCACCCAACTACAAGAACCATGGGGAAGCCGTGCCCTGAATCGGAGTGCTTTAGTAAGAATCACCCCAACCAATCGGGATGGCATCGGCATCCCCGACCGCCGGGATCCTTGCCACATCCCAACCAATCACTGATTCCCCAGGACACACTGCCGTAGGATGCACAGCCAAGTTCACTCTTCTGTGAGTTTATGGCAAAAACAAACTTTGGTACATCAAGTTCTTCCCATTTTATTCCTCAATTATTTTATTTTCCTGATTGCATAGTGTTCTGTCAATGTGATACTGTATATAGGGGGTTATTTAGAGATGGACGCAGCTGATATGTTCACATGCAGCGGCCGCATCCATCTCTCTGTGCATGCGCACTGGCAAAAGTGCGCATGCGTGACCGCCACCATGCAAACGCACCCCGGAAGGATGCGATAGCATGGCGACTGACAGCTGTGGGCGTTGGGGGTCGGCACAGCAGCGTTTAGTAGGTGTGGTCCAGACAACGCTGGCGTGTCCGGATCATTTTCGGAGTAGCTGCATGACATCACACGCAGCCGCTCCGAGAGGGGAAAAAAATGGCGCCAGACCACAGGCAGGGGTCGACCTCAAATTCATGCATTCGCAATTAAATTGTGAATGCATCGCAGGCGACGCCACGCACATGCTGGGTGGCATTGCCCTGTGCTGGGTGGCATCTGAGTAGATGGACGTAGATCTTGCTGCGGAAACAAGATCTGCGTCAATCTCTGAATAACCCCTGTAGGCAGCAGTTTCACTACATACAGCACTGCACGTTGTACTGTGAATTTCTGCCATAGATACACTGGCTGCCATTTATCAGGTACAGTTGTAGAAGCTAATCGTACTTTATGTCTCCCTATTGTAAGATAAATATCTCAGATTTTATTTCATTGCCCAGGACAAGTATAAAAGGATCTGTTATAGGATGGAGCTTCAGAATGCACATAAATCATCTCTTTTCTTCCTCAGGAAATTAGCTACCCATTATTATATAATTACCATCTAAACTAGTATCTGAATCAGTCTGTGACCCAGTGTCTAACAATAGGGGGGGTTTAGCACCAGCGGTGCAAGTGGGCCGGTACCCACGCCGATGGGCCGTCGCTACTCACCGTCGTTCCCCTCCCTCCCTCCGCTGCTGACCGGCGCCGCTGCTTGAGGGGAGGAGAGCGCAGCGTTCGTTCTCCTGCCCCTCAGTGTCTTCCTTCAATTCAGCGTCGGCCCATGAGGCAATCAGAGCTCGCGGACCGGCAGCCAAGGCCAGAGCCGGCCCTAACCAATATGATGCCCTAGGCAAGATTTTGGCTGGTGCCCCCTAGCACCACCACTGGTTCTGCCTCTGACCTTGCACCTCTTTCCCAGCACCATCACCCCTCACCCATAGCAGTCCTTGTACCCCCTATATTTTAAATAGGAACAGTTCGCACATTTGACGCACAGCCCAAAAAGGGGCATCTTCTTGCTGGGAAGGGGCATGGCCACACAATAGTAACCCCAATTCCAATTACGCCACACAGTGCTGCAACTTTATTCACATTTTATCTTGCGATAGTGTCCATAATTCATATTACATCCCACAGTAGTATCACTTTACCTTATAAACGTTACTCATCACAGTAGAGCCCCTTATTCACATTACATCACACTGAATTGCTCCTTATTCACATTACACCACACCTTATTGCTCTTTATTCACATTAGGCGACACAGTAGTGCCCTTTCTATATGCAACGCCACATAGTAGAGCACCTTATACACATAATGCCACACATTAGTAATGCATTTATACACAATTTCACACAGTAATGCCCCTTACACATATGAGACACATTAATGTCCTTATAAACATAATGCACCTTACACATTATGACAACCTTTATTAATGCCCTTTTACACATAATGTCCCTTACACATATGCCACACATTATTAATGCCCTTATACATATAATGACACACATAGTGCCCCCTACACATTTGCTGCACATTATTAGTGCCCCTATACACATAATGACACACATACAGTAGTACCCTGTTACACATATGCTGCACATTATTAATGCGCTTATACACATAATGACACACATAGTGGCCCTTTACACATATGTTGCACATTATTAAAGCATTTTTACATGACACACGTAATGCTCCTTACACATATTCTGAACACTACTGCACAACCAACCCACTCGCATGCACACAGCACTCACACTTCCACTAACACTGTGACCTCTGCCTCTGCTTGGATACAGATGTGTCCTCACAAATCTTGCATCAATGCTAATGTTGGGCACCTTTTTTTTTATGAAAATGCATCTTATTTGCATTGCTATGTGGCTAGGATGCATAAGCAGCTTCTGCTGATTAAACTGATATGCAGCATGCCTATATACTGTGTGAGACAGTGACTGTATCTGCATATGAAATGTTACATACAGAATATAGGCATGCCGCATATAATTTTAATCAGCAGAAGCTGATGATGCCCCTAGCATATCAAATGCCCTAGGCAATTGCCTAGTTTGCCTATGCCTATGGCCGGCTCTGGCCAAGGCTGCCGGACCGCGAGCTTTGATTGGCTCACGGATGGCGCTGAATTGAAGGAAGACAGTGACACCCGCACCGAATGAGGGGCAGGAGAGGTGCAGGCTGCGCTCTCCTCCCCCCACACACACACACACACACACACACACACACACACACACACACATTATCAAGACACCACCAGCAGCAGCAGCAGTGGTGAGAAGCAGGGGATGGGGGGCATGTATACCTGGCACTGGGGGCATATCTGGCACTGGGGGGGACATGTGTACCTGGCACTGGGGGCATATCTGGCACTGGGGGGACATGTGTATCTGGCACTGGGGGGACATGTGTATCTGGCACTGGGGGCATATCTGGCACTGCAGGGGACATGTGTATCTGGCACTGGGGGTATATCTGAGACTGAGGGCATATCTGGCACTGGGGGCATATCTGGCACTGGGGGACACGTGTATTTGGCACTGGAGGCATTTCTGTATCTGGCACTGGGGGCATTTATGTATCTGGCACTGGGGGGCAATGTATATCTGACACAGTGGGGGCATTTGTGTATCTGGCACAGTGAGGCAATGTGTATCTGGCACTGTGGAGCAATGTATATCTGGCACTGTGGAGCATTGTGTATCTGGCACTATTGGGGTCATATGTGTATCTGCCCCTCCCCTATATGTGTACCACGCCCCATTTTCATTGCCCATGCCCCCATTTCCATTGGCAAAGCCCAGTGTGGCATTTAGCCACACCCACAGTACCTAAAATACATTTTTTTCTACTTGCACCACTGTTTAGCACTTACACAACACAGATTTCTCTGAACAATCTTTAGCACTGAAAATGCAGAAACAGCCTTTATAAAACTGAGGTTATTTACATATGGTAAAAATTAGAGATGAGCGCCTGAAATTTTTCGGGTTTTGTGTTTTGGTTTTGGGTTCGGTTCCGCGGCCGTGTTTTGGGTTCGAACGCGTTTTGGCAAAACCTCACCGAATTTTTTTTGTCGGATTCGGGTGTGTTTTGGATTCGGGTGTTTTTTTCAAAAAACACTAAAAAACAGCTTAAATCATAGAATTTGGGGGTCATTTTGATCCCAAAGTATTATTAACCTCAAAAACCATAATTTACACTCATTTTCAGTCTATTCTGAATACCTCACACCTCACAATATTATTTTTAGTCCTAAAATTTGCACCGAGGTCGCTGTGTGAGTAAGATAAGCGACCCTAGTGGCCGACACAAACACCGGGCCCATCTAGGAGTGGCACTGCAGTGTCACGCAGGATGTCCCTTCCAAAAAACCCTCCCCAAACAGCACATGACGCAAAGAAAAAAAGAGGCGCAATGAGGTAGCTGTGTGAGTAAGATTAGCGACCCTAGTGGCCGACACAAACACCGGGCCCATCTAGGAGTGGCACTGCAGTGTCACGCAGGATGGCCCTTCCAAAAAACCCTCCCCAAACAGCACATGACGCAAAGAAAAAAAGAGGCGCAATGAGGTAGCTGTGTGAGTAAGATTAGCGACCCTAGTGGCCGACACAAACACCGGGCCCATCTAGGAGTGGCACTGCAGTGTCACGCAGGATGTCCCTTCCAAAAAACCCTCCCCAAACAGCACATGACGCAAAGAAAAAAAGAGGCGCAATGAGGTAGCTGTGTGAGTAAGATTAGCGACCCTAGTGGCCGACACAAACACCGGGCCCATCTAGGAGTGGCACTGCAGTGTCACGCAGGATGGCCCTTCCAAAAAACCCTCCCCAAACAGCACATGACGCAAAGAAAAAAAGAGGCGCAATGAGGTAGCTGTGTGAGTAAGATTAGCGACCCTAGTGGCCGACACAAACACCGGGCCCATCTAGGAGTGGCACTGCAGTGTCACGCAGGATGTCCCTTCCAAAAAACCCTCCCCAAACAGCACATGACGCAAAGAAAAAAAGAGGCGCAATGAGGTAGCTGTGTGAGTAAGATTAGCGACCCTAGTGGCCGACACAAACACCGGGCCCATCTAGGAGTGGCACTGCAGTGTCACGCAGGATGTCCCTTCCAAAAAACCCTCCCCAAACAGCACATGACGCAAAGAAAAAAAGAGGCGCAATGAGGTAGCTGACTGTGTGAGTAAGATTAGCGACCCTAGTGGCCGACACAAACACCGGGCCCATCTAGGAGTGGCACTGCAGTGTCACGCAGGATGTCCCTTCCAAAAAACCCTCCCCAATCAGCACATGATGCAAAGAAAAAGAAAAGAAAAAAGAGGTGCAAGATGGAATTGTCCTTGGGCCCTCCCACCCACCCTTATGTTGTATAAACAAAACAGGACATGCACACTTTAACCAACCCATCATTTCAGTGACAGGGTCTGCCACACGACTGTGACTGATATGACGGGTTGGTTTGGACCCCCCCAAAAAAAGAAGCAATTAATCTCTCCTTGCACAAACTGGCTCTACAGAGGCAAGATGTCCACCTCATCTTCACCCTCCGATATATCACCGTGTACATCCCCCTCCTCACAGATTATCAATTCGTCCCCACTGGAATCCACCATCTCAGCTCCCTGTGTACTTTGTGGAGGCAATTGCTGCTGGTCAATGTCTCCGCGGAGGAATTGATTATAATTCATTTTAATGAACATCATCTTCTCCACATTTTCTGGATGTAACCTCGTACGCCGATTGCTGACAAGGTGAGCGGCGGCACTAAACACTCTTTCGGAGTACACACTTGTGGGAGGGCAACTTAGGTAGAATAAAGCCAGTTTGTGCAAGGGCCTCCAAATTGCCTCTTTTTCCTGCCAGTATAAGTACGGACTGTGTGACGTGCCTACTTGGATGCGGTCACTCATATAATCCTCCACCATTCTATCAATGTTGAGAGAATCATATGCAGTGACAGTAGACGACATGTCCGTAATCGTTGTCAGGTCCTTCAGTCCGGACCAGATGTCAGCATCAGCAGTCGCTCCAGACTGCCCTGCATCACCGCCAGCGGGTGGGCTCGGAATTCTGAGCCTTTTCCTCGCACCCCCAGTTGCGGGAGAATGTGAAGGAGGAGATGTTGACAGGTCGCGTTCCGCTTGACTTGACAATTTTGTCACCAGCAGGTCTTTCAACCCCAGCAGACCTGTGTCTGCCGGAAAGAGAGATCCAAGGTAGGCTTTAAATCTAGGATCGAGCACGGTGGCCAAAATGTAGTGCTCTGATTTCAACAGATTGACCACCCGTGAATCCTTGTTAAGCGAATTAAGGGCTGCATCCACAAGTCCCACATGCCTAGCGGAATCGCTCCCTTTTAGCTCCTTCTTCAATGCCTCCAGCTTCTTCTGCAAAAGCCTGATGAGGGGAATGACCTGACTCAGGCTGGCAGTGTCTGAACTGACTTCACGTGTGGCAAGTTCAAAGGGCATCAGAACCTTGCACAACGTTGAAATCATTCTCCACTGCACTTGAGACAGGTGCATTCCACCTCCTATATCGTGCTCAATTGTATAGGCTTGAATGGCCTTTTGCTGCTCCTCCAACCTCTGAAGCATATAGAGGGTTGAATTCCACCTCGTTACCACTTCTTGCTTCAGATGATGGCAGGGCAGGTTCAGTAGTTTTTGGTGGTGCTCCAGTCTTCTGTACGTGGTGCCTGTACGCCGAAAGTGTCCCGCAATTTTTCTGGCCACCGACAGCATCTCTTGCACGCCCCTGTCGTTTTTTTAAAAATTCTGCACCACCAAATTCAAGGTATGTGCAAAACATGGGACGTGCTGGAATTTGCCCATATTTAATGCACACACAATATTGCTGGCGTTGTCCGATGCCACAAATCCACAGGAGAGTCCAATTGGGGTAAGCCATTCCGCGATGATCTTCCTCAGTTGCCGTAAGAGGTTTTCAGCTGTGTGCGTATTCTGGAAAGCGGTGATACAAAGCGTAGCCTGCCTAGGAAAGAGTTGGCGTTTGCGAGATGCTGCTACTGGTGCCGCCGCTGCTGTTCTTGCGGTGGGAGTCCATACATCTACCCAGTGGGCTGTCACAGTCATATAGTCCTGACCCTGCCCTGCTCCACTTGTCCACATGTCCGTGGTTAAGTGGACATTGGGTACAACTGCATTTTTTAGGACACTGGTGAGTCTTTTTCTGACGTCCGTGTACATTCTCGGTATCGCCTGCCTAGAGAAGTGGAACCTAGATGGTATTTGGTAACGGGGGCACACTGCCTCAATAAATTGTCTAGTTCCCTGTGAACTAACGGCGGATACCGGACGCACGTCTAACACCAACATAGTTGTCAAGGCCTCAGTTATCCGCTTTGCAGTAGGATGACTGCTGTGATATTTCATCTTCCTCGCAAAGGACTGTTGAACAGTCAATTGCTTACTGGAAGTAGTACAAGTGGGCTTACGACTTCCCCTCTGGGATGACCATCGACTCCCAGCGGCAACAACAGCAGCGCCAGCAGCAGTAGGCGTTACACGCAAGGATGCATCGGAGGAATCCCAGGCAGGAGAGGACTCGTCAGAATTGCCAGTGACATGGCCTGCAGGACTATTGGCATTCCTGGGGAAGGAGGAAATTGACACTGAGGGAGTTGGTGGGGTGGTTTGCGTGAGCTTGGTTACAAGAGGAAGGGATTTACTGGTCAGTGGACTGCTTCCGCTGTCACCCAAAGTTTTTGAACTTGTCACTGACTTATTATGAATGCGCTGCAGGTGACGTATAAGGGAGGATGTTCCGAGGTGGTTAACGTCCTTACCCCTACTTATTACAGCTTGACAAAGGGAACACACGGCTTGACACCTGTTGTCCGCATTTCTGGTGAAATACCTCCACACCGAAGAGCTGATTTTTTTGGTATTTTCACCTGGCATGTCAACGGCCATATTCCTCCCACGGACAACAGGTGTCTCCCCGGGTGCCTGACTTAAACAAACCACCTCACCATCAGAATCCTCCTGGTCAATTTCCTCCCCAGCGCCAGCAACACCCATATCCTCCTCATCCTGGTGTACTTCAACACTGACATCTTCAATCTGACTATCAGGAACTGGACTGCGGGTGCTCCTTCCAGCACTTGCAGGGGGCGTGCAAATGGTGGAAGGCGCATGCTCTTCACGTCCAGTGTTGGGAAGGTCAGGCATCGCAACCGACACAATTGGACTCTCCTTGTGGATTTGGGATTTCGAAGAATGCACAGTTCTTTGCTGTGCTGCTTTTGCCAGCTTGAGTCTTTTCATTTTTCTAGCGAGAGGCTGAGTGCTTCCATCCTCATGTGAAGCTGAACCACTAGCCATGAACATAGGCCAGGGCCTCAGCCGTTCCTTGCCACTCCGTGTGGTAAATGGCATATTGGCAAGTTTACGCTTCTCCTCCGACAATTTTATTTTAGGTTTTGGAGTCCTTTTTTTTCTGATATTTGGTGTTTTGGATTTGACATGCTCTGTACTATGACATTGGGCATCGGCCTTGGCAGACGACGTTGCTGGCATTTCATCGTCTCGGCCATGACTAGTGGCAGCAGCTTCAGCACGAGGTGGAAGTGGATCTTGATCTTTCCCTAATTTTGGAACCTCAACATTTTTGTTCTCCATATTTTAATAGGCACAACTAAAAGGCACCTCAGGTAAACAATGGAGATGGATACTAGTATACAATTATGGACTGCCTGCCGACTGCAGACACAGAGGTAGCCACAGCCGTGAACTACCGTACTGTACTGTGTCTGCAGCTAATATAGACTGGTTGATAAAGAGAAGATGTCTATGTAACTATGTATGTATAAAGAAGACTGAAAAAAATCCACGGTTAGGTGGTATACAATTATGGACGGACTGCCTGCCGAGTGCAGACACAGAGGTAGCCACAGCCGTGAACTACCGTACTGTACTGTGTCTGCAGCTAATATAGACTGGTTGATAAAGAGAAGATGTCTATGTAACTATGTATGTATAAAGAAGAATGAAAAAAAACCACGGTTAGGTGGTATACAATTATGGACGGACTGCCTGCCGAGTGCAGACACAGAGGTAGCCACAGCCGTGAACTACCGTACTGTACTGTGTCTGCAGCTAATATAGACTGGTTGATAAAGAGAAGATGTCTATGTAACTATGTATGTATAAAGAAGAATGAAAAAAATCCACGGTTAGGTGGTATTACAATTATGGACGGACTGCCTGCCGAGTGCAGAGACACAGAGGTAGCCACAGCCGTGAACTACCGTACTGTGTCTGCTGCGACTGGATGATAAATGATATAAAAAATATATAGGCCCTCATTCCGAGTTGATCGGTCGCAAGGCGAATTTAGCAGAGTTACACACGCTAAGCCGCCGCCTACTGGGAGTGAATCTTAGCTTCTTAAAATTGCGACCGATGTATGCGCAATATTGCGATTACTAACTACTTAGCAGTTTCAGAGTAGCTTCAGACTTACTCTGCCTGTGCGATCAGTTCAGTACTTGTCGTTCCTGGTTGACGTCACAAACACACCCAGCGTTCGCCCAGGCACTCCCACCGTTTCTCCGGCCACTCCTGCGTTTTTTCCGGAAACGGTAGCGTTTTCAGCCACACGCCCCTGAAACGCCGTGTTTCCGCCCAGTAACACCCATTTCCTGTCAATCACATTACGATCGCCGGAGCGAAGAAAAAGCCGTGAGTAAAAATACTTTCTTCATAGTAAAGTTACTTGGCGCAGTCGCAGTGCGAACTTTGCGCATGCATACTAAGCGGATTTTCACTGCGATGCGATGAAAAATACAGAGCGAACAACTCGGAATGAGGGCCCTATATATCACTACTGCAGCCGGACAGGTATATATTATATATTATATAATGACGGACCTGCTGGACACTGTCTGTCAGCAGAATGAGTTTTATTTTTATAGAATAAAAAAAAAAAAAACACACAAGTGAAGTCACACGACGAGTGTTTAACTTTTTCAGGCAATCACAATATAAGTATACTACTAACTATACTGGTGGTCAGTGTGGTCAGGTCACTGGTCAGTCACACTGGCAGTGGCACTCCTGCAGCAAAAGTGTGCACTGTTTAATTTTAATATAATATGTACTCCTGGCTCCTGCTATAACCTATAACTGGCACTGCAGTAGTGCTCCCCAGTCTCCCCCACAATTATAAGCTGTGTGAGCTGAGCAGTCAGACAGATATATAATATATATAGATGATGCAGCACACTGGCCTGAGCCTGAGCAGTGCACACAGATATGGTATGTGACTGACTGAGTCACTGTGTGTATCGCTTTTTTCAGGCAGAGAACGGATATATTAAATAAACTGCACTGTGTGTCTGGTGGTCACTCACTATATAATATATTATGTACTCCTGGCTCCTGCTATAACCTATAACTGGCACTGCAGTAGTGCTCCCCAGTCTCCCCCACAATTATAAGCTGTGTGAGCTGAGCAGTCAGACAGATATATATAATATTATATATAGATAATAGATGATGCAGCACACTGGCCTGAGCCTGAGCAGTGCACACAGATATGGTATGTGACTGACTGAGTCACTGTGTGTATCGCTTTTTTCAGGCAGAGAACGGATATATTAAATAAACTGCACTGTGTGTCTGGTGGTCACTCACTATATAATATATTATGTACTCCTGGCTCCTGCTATAACCTATAACTGGCACTGCAGTAGTGCTCCCCAGTCTCCCCCACAATTATAAGCTGTGTGAGCTGAGCAGTCAGACAGATATATATAATATTATATATAGATAATAGATGATGCAGCACACTGGCCTGAGCCTGAGCAGTGCACACAGATATGGTATGTGACTGACTGAGTCACTGTGTGTATCGCTTTTTTCAGGCAGAGAACGGATATATTAAATAAACTGCACTGTGTGTCTGGTGGTCACTCACTATATAATATATTATGTACTCCTGGCTCCTGCTATAACCTATAACTGGCACTGCAGTAGTGCTCCCCAGTCTCCCCCACAATTATAAGCTGTGTGAGCTGAGCAGTCAGACAGATATATATAATATTATATATAGATAATAGATGATGCAGCACACTGGCCTGAGCCTGAGCAGTGCACACAGATATGGTATGTGACTGACTGAGTCACTGTGTGTATCGCTTTTTTCAGGCAGAGAACGGATATATTAAATAAACTGCACTGTGTGTCTGGTGGTCACTCACTATATAATATATTATGTACTCCTGGCTCCTGCTATAACCTATAACTGGCACTGCAGTAGTGCTCCCCAGTCTCCCCCACAATTATAAGCTGTGTGAGCTGAGCAGTCAGACAGATATATATAATATTATATATAGATAATAGATGATGCAGCACACTGGCCTGAGCCTGAGCAGTGCACACAGATATGGTATGTGACTGACTGAGTCACTGTGTGTATCGCTTTTTTCAGGCAGAGAACGGATATATTAAATAAACTGCACTGTGTGTCTGGTGGTCACTCACTATATAATATATTATGTACTCCTGGCTCCTGCTATAACCTATAACTGGCACTGCAGTAGTGCTCCCCAGTCTCCCCCACAATTATAAGCTGTGTGAGCTGAGCAGTCAGACAGATATATATAATATTATATATAGATATTAGATAATAGATGATGCAGCACACTGGCCTGAGCCTGAGCAGTGCACACAGATATGGTATGTGACTGAGTCACTGTGTGCTGTGTATCGCTTTTTTCAGGCAGAGAACGGATTATAAAGTAAACTGCACTGTCCTCACTAGTAAACTCTCTCCACTCAGTCTCTACACTTCTACAGTAACAGTACTCCTCCTAGTCAGCTCCAGTAAATCTCTCTCAGTCTCTTATAATCTAAATGGAGAGGACGCCAGCCACGTCCTCTCCCTATCAATCTCAATGCACGTGTGAAAATGGCGGCGACGCGCGGCTCCTTATATAGAATCCGAGTCTCGCGATAGAATCCGAGCCTCGCGAGAATCCGACAGCGTCATGATGACGTTCGGGCGCGCTCGGGTTAACCGAGCAAGGCGGGAAGATCCGAGTCGCTCGGACCCGTGAAAAAAAACATGAAGTTCTGGCGGGTTCGGATTCAGAGAAACCGAACCCGCTCATCTCTAGTAAAAATAATAATGTTGAATAATAAACATGGTGTCTCTGTCTGCTTGTCGTATGGTTGCTAAAGGTTATTATTTGTAACACAGATAGTCAAGGATGGAATAAGTCCAAAAACATGAAAAACGCCAAATCCACCATTTGAGCGTCGACCATTGTTATGTAGACCCTAGGAACATGTTGACCTTATGAACCTTTTGACTTTTTCTAGTGTCGGCCTTCATATGTTGACCTTTTGTCCATGTCGACCTTTCATCAGTGTCAACCTTTTTGTCTGTCGACCATGTGGGGTTGACCGGATGACGTCAACCTAATGCGTTTCAACCCATAATCCGGATCCCTGAATATATGAAGGCTAATTTAGGCGGATTCAGTATGTTTTACCGGTGGGTGGGATGCCGGCTGTCAATGTCCCAACAGTGGCATCCCACCCAGCAGTGGGGTGAGCGCTAAGAGTCCCCTTGCGGGTTTGCTGGGCTTGCCACGCTGCAGGTTCTTTGGCACACTGTGCCTGCCACAGGATCTATTCCCAGTCGTGGACACCCACGAGTCACCGGGATTCCAGCAGACGGCATTGTCGGCTGTCTGGATTCCGGTTTCGGTATCATGAGCGTTGGGATCTCGACAGGTTAAGTCTCCTATATCCAAAATGCTTGGGACTAGAAGTATTTTTTATTTCATATTTTTCCGGATTTTGGAACATTTGTATACCCTAATGCAGTGATTTTCAACCTTTTTTAACTCGCGGCACACCGAACAATATTTTAAAATTGCCAAGGCACACCATCAGTTCCCCACAGAAAAAAACAAAAAACACACATTGGCCCTCATAGTAAAAAAAAAATACATACATACATTGGCCTACACAGAAAAAACAATCACATTGCTCCCCACGTAAATCCTAATGCTCCCCACATGAATTATTCACATTGTTCCCCCCATAAATACATAAATCCTTATTCTCCCCACATGAATCCTAGTGTTTCCCACAGTAGAAAAAAAATAACAACACATATTAGCCCCTACCAGCGGGGGTTGTTCATAGTGGAGTGCTGCGAATACTGAGCAGCGGGTGGTCGGGCAGGTGTGGAAGTGGGTGGGCAAGGAAAGCTGTGTATGCAGGCAGGAACTGGAAGATGTGTATGCAGGCGGGTGGTCTGGGTGGGTGGTGAGACGCGGCGGCCGTGACCTATGATATCACACCGCCGCGTCTTCAAGGCATACGTCACGACCGGAGCACGACATCCTCTAAGAGCCAGGGCCAACAGTTCACTCTGAAGGTGCAGGAAGCTGCTCTGGCTCCGCGGCACACCTTGCAACTGGTCACGGCACACTAGTGTGCCACGGCACACTGGTTGAAAAAGCCTGCCCTAATGTATATATTATTAGACATTTTGGAGATGAGTCTAAACACTAAATGCATTTATGTTTCATACTGTATACACCTTATACACACACAGCCTGAAGGTAATTTTATACAATAGTTTGAATAATTGTGTTAATATAACAAAGTTTGTGTACATTAAACCAACAGAAAGCAAAGGTTCCACTATATAAGTTGTGCTCAAAAATTTTTGCTTTTCGGAATATTTCGGTTTTCAGCATTTACTATATTAGTAAAGACTCAGTAACCAGTTCAGCGAATTAGTTCTGTCATTTCTTGGAATTTCTCAAAGGGATTCAATCAGGTTTCAACCATGTTCGACTCTGTTTGACAATGTTTCAGCTGGTTCACACAAGTTAGTTTCAGCTTGCGCATGTGAGAAGTGACTCAATCACGTTCAAGCCAAACTTGGATCCTTTTGGTGATTTTTTTTATTACGCTCGACTAGCGAGCTGAAAGGCCCAGATTTATCAAGCCTTGGAGAGGTGATAAAGTATCAACCAATCAGCTCCTAACTGTCATGCTACAGGCTGTGTTTGAAAAATGACAGGAGCTGATAGGCTGGTACTTTAATTAAGAGTCGGATTTAAAATGCCAGGCATCTCTACGCATTAGGGGCCTGATTATGAGTTGCACGCAGAAGCAGCCACATTATATTTTACAGTCCTGCCTGCTACAATGCCCCTTCCTGGTATACATTGTGTGTATGAATGCGTAAGGATTGAGACACCTACTCGCAGCCTCTATGCAACCTGCTTTACCGTCTACCGCAAGTATCAGTCGCACCATCGAAACCACGGCCTCCAATGCTAAGCCCATCTCAGGTATACAAGCTATACACATGCATTAAGCTGACGTGCCCCGACTCGTGGGTGTGTATATATATATATATATATATATATATATATA
The DNA here is from genome assembly GCF_028390025.1 of Pseudophryne corroboree. Classification (NCBI taxonomy): domain Eukaryota; kingdom Metazoa; phylum Chordata; class Amphibia; order Anura; family Myobatrachidae; genus Pseudophryne; species Pseudophryne corroboree. The sequence goes on from NC_086448.1 coordinate 63,295,058, forward strand.
ATTCTGAACCTGGCTGCTGTATGTGTCTCTTAGTTGGCTGCAGGTCCAGTATACAGATTTTGTTCAGAAACGGAATTCAGAACTGACAAACAGGCTCAATGTACTGTTGAATGTTCATAGAGACGTTGTTTTCTGTGTTTGGTCCCATTGGCCTATATTGATCTTGGGTGAATCATTTTAACCATCCTAATATAAAGTTTGCTACATTTATGGAGTTTGGATGTTTATATCCGTGAAGGACTGACTCCTTTTTCTTTGTGATACCATATATGAACCCCAGATGAAGTCGTTCTGACGAAATGCGTTGACTCAAATCAGCTACGGTCTCTTGTCCAGTGTGCTACTACACCCTATAGAGTTTAAACCTGTATTGGTGAGGGTGATTATCTAAAAGGCTAAAACTGACAACAAACTAATGGACTGTATCTCGATGTATTTTTAAGAAAAATATTCTTATGAATTTATGGAATTTTATGTACTTTTAATAAAAGTAAATTGGTATCATATCTAATTGGGCCACTTGGCCTTTTTGTTTTGGGTGTGTTTCTGGTATGAGGGTATACTTACCGGTGACACCGGTTATAAGAACCCACATTGTGGAAGAACATTCACTGGAGATACCAGAGTTTTAGAAGGCTATAAACCAAGCGCATTTGGTCTTTGTACTGTAAAATATATATCTATAAATATATCTATATATATATATATATATATATATACAGCATATCTATTTATCTGAACCAGGTGCTTGAGTACCTATTGATACATTAGTCCACATGACTTTCGCAGTACAGTTAATCCAGACTGTCCAACACGAAATAGCATTGATTGGTTAGTGCAAGAATCTGATTGGTTGTTATGGGTTACAATTTAACCTCTATATTTGTCCAGAAATAACCCTCTATGAAGCAAATGTCTAATAGTGGGCTGTCCTACTATATAAACCTCCGGAATAACATATATATGGAATAAAGGGCCTTATTCAGTAAGTCCCGCTAATGTGATGTTATCGCATTATGCCTTTTGTAGGCCCAGTGTGCACGTACATGCATGGGTTGGACAATGCGATCGCATTGCATTGGTGCAAACGCCTCTGCCTGATTGACAGATAGAGGCATTCACGGGGGCATTAGGGGGCTGCCACACAGTAGGGGTGGTAATGCAGCATTGCAGGGGCGGGTTCAGAGCAGCTGCAGGACAGAGGGGCTTCCCTTATTCAGTGATATCTATGGGGACAACTTTTTCACAGGAGGACCACAGCAGTTACCATTGACATCTGCTGCAGACCCTATTAATAGATATACGGGATAATACAGTTATACAGAAAACATCCAAATACTAAAAATGTTTTGTGGTTCTTCTGCAAAATTAGTTAGATATTTCACGCTATGAATTAGCACCGCAAATCCCCTTGATTTTGCATTTGCATCAGTGCACCTGGATCATGTATCTAGTGCACATGTTCTCCAACTCGATCCCCAGGACCCCACACAGTTCATGTTTTCCAGGTCACCTGTGGATTTTTAAAATGTGACAGTTGGTGATACACAGTGCACCAGCTGGGTGATCTGGAAAATATGACCTGTGTGGGGTTCTGGGGTCCGAGTTTGAGAACCTCGGATCTAATGCATCAAGGCACCAACCTACTGTACCCTCTTGGGTGATAGCTCTGCAAAGTACAAGTGCTCCAACATTCTAAGATATGTGGTGAGGTAGAAACATCTGGCGACATCCACTGTAAACTGTCACCATTTTAGATCCACCCCTTTCATTAAATTAAATGTTTCATTTTCCCTCTTAAAGTTCTGCTTACTGTAGCCGCTTTCATAGCTTTCATGAATCTGTCCGCCGAAGTGACGTTCAGTTCTCCACTAGCTCGTGAAAACGGTTGTGTGCCCTTCCACAAAGAAAGGAACACCCCTTAGAATAGAAATGTGTTGTACAAATTAACTTCTGTTGTCTCTTAGAATATACTATAGATGGTGTATTATTCTTTTACACAACAAGTTTTGCTCATGGCAACTCACAGGAAGCTCTCTAGGCCACAGGGTGCCAGGTGCAACGCAAGACTTATACACCGAGCAGCAATGGCACTGTTCCATCAGCCTTGCGCCCTAGTTACGGCCATGCACTGACTTCATGAAATTTAAACACTCAATGTTTATAAGCATAATATTTAAAAGTGTTTTTACATAAATGCAGTAAGCATCACATGCATCAGTATATATGTCATGTTAATGTACTAGATCTGCATCACAGCTCAGAATACATCGTCTGAAATCCATCTTCCTGGGGAACGTACCCGCCACCATCTAGTCCGTGTCAGTAGACACGGAAACATATTGCTTTTTGATTCACAAGTAGCAATTTAAAGGAAAAGCCTTTTGGTGTTTTCACAGGTCATATACAAACTGTCATTGCGGTTCTTTCAAGTATCTCTCAAGGGTAAACTGATTTGCAGAGACAAAACACATCAATGAAAACTGCTATCTAAACGTATTTGCAGTCGCTTGCTTTCAGACACTTTTGCACACATGTGCGAGGCTCTGTTTTGACATTGATGGGAAGAGGTTGGCAGAAATCCCACGATGGTTGTCAAACAATTTTACACTTCAGAACTAACTAAGCAGAAAAAAAGGGTCTCGGAATTGTTATATAAATCAAACATATGGATTCTATGCTGTCACACTGCTATTTTTCTTTCATTCTATGTGCCTACTTTTTTTTGAGGTAAAATATTTTTTTTTTGAGGTAAAATATTTTAAAGGAAGAGAAATATAAACCTATATAAGTTATGGACAGCTTACTGTGCCTCCTAGATATCCTAATTGCGTGCTATATACACACGTCCATTTGAAAATGCCAGTGGTACCAATTACACCAGTGATGGCAGTTATACTTAGACATGTGCAGTTCGGTTCTCCAGAAATCCGAAATCCACCTGAATTTTCTGGATCCGAACTGAAGTAAAACCCAGTATGGATCTCCCAAGTAGATCTAATCAAAACTGAGTCCCGGTTTGCAAGGCCGTCTTAACAGCAGTGTAGGCCCCTGAGCGCACCAATGCACTGGGCCCCCTACCCATCCTCCAGCAGTAGGGGTGCGGGGTGCTATCAGCAGCAGCTTTGATGCCCCGTGGGTGGTAGGGGGTGTTCTATCTTCCGCTGAGCATGTAGGATCTGGAGCAGTACTTTCTGCTAATTACTCCTTTACTACACAGATGGAGCAGGAGGGAGAACACTAATCTGTAGCAGGGGACATTGGGATGAATGAAGGGGCCCTGGTACATGACTTCCAGTGTGGTAGGGGGTGTTTAATATGTAGGGGAGGGGTGGATAGTGGAGTGGGCTTAATATTTATCATTTTCTGATGGGAGGGCAACTTGCTTGACTGCAGATGTCTCAAGTTCCTGGAATTAGATTTCTTAGCTTTGCATGGGATAAAAAAAACTATAGAGTCTTTCAGGAGGTACTGGGGACTTGGGGATCAGAGTTCAGGAGCCAGAGCAATCCACCAATGAAAATATAAATCTGCATACCAGGCGTGTGGATCTGGAGCAGGGACCAGCTGCTTGAAGGCTGATATCTTTGGTTCTGGGCATGTTAGAGACAAGCTGCCAGTGTCCACCAAAAGAGGAGAGTCACAGCTTTTACAGTATACCCTCAGAAAAACTCTGTGTCAGACATAACCTGGGATATCTGGCTGGGAAGTGCAATTAACAGGCTTGGATGGGGACCACTGCTTTGAAGTCGGATATCCCCAGTTCCCCAGGGCCGATTTTCAAAAATCTGGTACCCCTGGAAAGAGGGGATCCTCAGCTATCAGCCTAAGCCCCTTAGATTCCAGGGGCCCTTGTGCAAGAGCCCATTTAGCCCATACGAAAATACGGCCCTGCCAGTTTAGATATTCCCGCGGTTTTGAATTCTGAATTCTGATTTTAAATCCGAATATTGAGTTTTGGATTGCAAAAGTTACATGATTTTATCGATTGTTAACTATTTTTATCAATGATTATTGACTTTTTTTATTGATCTTTAACCAAACCAAAAACCGAATTCGAACCAAAACACTTGAGGGTGGTTTTGCCAAAACCAAAACACCATGAGGAATTAGAACCAAAACACAGAGGTATGCGCAATCAAAATATATAATTTTCACATAACACCAGTGTTTTTTTCTGTGAAAAAGTGTCGGTACTCACTTAACGCTACAAGGATATTTTTGTTTATTTGTAAAATATGTTCACTGATTTCTTCCTGTTTCTATAACTAGTTATTAAAAAAATCAAAATTAGATAAAAAACAAACAAAAAAACAGTCGCCGTTACAGTGTATCATTACAAAAAAGGATAATTAAATGTTACGGTCACTCCATCTGGACAGCTGATTGGTGTTTCTCCAAAGATAAAGGCTACCTCACCCCTGCAAAAGGCTGCAAAATGTGGAAATGCCATTGCCACAGCAAAAACATCTAAAGTGTTTTCTTTTACGTGAAAGTAACAGAATCAATATACTATAATCAGGGCCGTTTCCGGGGCTTCTGGCGCCCATTAGGGGGCGGCATTAGGGGGCGTGGCTTCGTAAGGGGGCGTGGTCATTTACGCCCCCTGTACAGACTGAAATGATGTGCGGTGCGCGATGACGTCATCGCGCACCGCACAGCAAAGGTCCTCTCCACGAAGGGAAACTAGACGCGTAGCCATAGCGTCTAGTTCCCTTCGTGGAGAGGACCTTTGATGTGCGGTGCGCGATAACATCATCGCGCACCGCACAGTAAAGGACCTCTCCACGAAGGGAAACTAGACACGTACACGTCTAGTTTCCCTTCCCAACGGCAGCGGGGGGCAGCGGCCAGCGGCAGCAGGGGGGCAGCGGAGGGCACACAGAAGCAGCGGATCTTGCCCTGGTGCGGCGCCCTCCGGAAGGCGCCCTGCGCCCTCCGGAAGGCGGCGCCCCGGGCAAAAGTCCTGCTTGCCCATGGCAAGATCCGCTACTGACTATAATGATATTATGGCTTTAGGAATGTAGTAAAGCCGCTACTCTTATAACAACCATTATTATCAAAGAGTTAGATTTGTAAATAATTCTGAGCCATTGGGTATTATCTCCCTGAAAATGAGGGCAGTCTATTTTTCCCAGCACTGGCCAGAACTATTTCTTCCTTCATTTCTGAAAACTGCAATGGACGTCCACATCACAGACATTTTATCTGACAGCCTGACACATCAGATATTGTAGTCATACACTGTGAGATATTTTACAGTATATGGCCACATGGTATCTGCTTTTCCCTGTTCTTCCACTGTGATGGAATAGGAGAAATATTGTGCTGGCACCTGCTATGTTCCTGGAAACAAATCTCTATTGTGCATATGCATGTTAGAGATGAGCGCCTGAAATTTTTCGGGTTTTGTGTTTTGGTTTTGGGTTCGGTTCCGCGCCCGTGTTTTGGGTTCGACCGCGTTTTGGCAAAACCTCACCGAATTTTTTTTGTCGGATTCGGGTGTGTTTTGGATTCGGGTGTTTTTTTCAAAAAACACTAAAAAACAGCTTAAATCATAGAATTTGGGGGTCATTTTGATCCCAAAGTATTATTAACCTCAAAAACCATAATTTACACTCATTTTCAGTCTATTCTGAATACCTCACACCTCACAATATTATTTTTAGTCCTAAAATTTGCACCGAGGTCGCTGTGTGAGTAAGATAAGCGACCCTAGTGGCCGACACAAACACCGGGCCCATCTAGGAGTGGCACTGCAGTGTCACGCAGGATGTCCCTTCCAAAAAACCCTCCCCAAACAGCACATGACGCAAAGAAAAAAAGAGGCGCAATGAGGTAGCTGTGTGAGTAAGATTAGCGACCCTAGTGGCCGACACAAACACCGGGCCCATCTAGGAGTGGCACTGCAGTGTCACGCAGGATGGCCCTTCCAAAAAACCCTCCCCAAACAGCACATGACGCAAAGAAAAAAAGAGGCGCAATGAGGTAGCTGTGTGAGTAAGATTAGCGACCCTAGTGGCCGACACAAACACCGGGCCCATCTAGGAGTGGCACTGCAGTGTCACGCAGGATGGCCCTTCCAAAAAACCCTCCCCAAACAGCACATGACGCAAAGAAAAAAAGAGGTGCAATGAGGTAGCTGTGTGAGTAAGATTAGCGACCCTAGTGGCCGACACAAACACCGGGCCCATCTAGGAGTGGCACTGCAGTGTCACGCAGGATGTCCCTTCCAAAAAACCCTCCCCAAACAGCACATGACGCAAAGAAAAAAAGAGGCGCAATGAGGTAGCTGTGTGAGTAAGATTAGCGACCCTAGTGGCCGACACAAACACCGGGCCCATCTAGGAGTGGCACTGCAGTGTCACGCAGGATGTCCCTTCCAAAAAACCCTCCCCAAACAGCACATGACGCAAAGAAAAAAAGAGGCGCAATGAGGTAGCTGTGTGAGTAAGATTAGCGACCCTAGTGGCCGACACAAACACCGGGCCCATCTAGGAGTGGCACTGCAGTGTCACGCAGGATGTCCCTTCCAAAAAACCCTCCCAAACAGCACATGACGCAAAGAAAAAAAGAGGCGCAATGAGGTAGCTGACTGTGTGAGTAAGATTAGCGACCCTAGTGGCCGACACAAACACCGGGCCCATCTAGGAGTGGCACTGCAGTGTCACGCAGGATGTCCCTTCCAAAAAAACCCTCCCCAATCAGCACATGATGCAAAGAAAAAGAAAAGAAAAAAGAGGTGCAAGATGGAATTGTCCTTGGGCCCTCCCACCCACCCTTATGTTGTATAAACAAAACAGGACATGCACACTTTAACCAACCCATCATTTCAGTGACAGGGTCTGCCACACGACTGTGACTGATATGACGGGTTGGTTTGGACCCCCCCCAAAAAAGAAGCAATTAATCTCTCCTTGCACAAACTGGCTCTACAGAGGCAAGATGTCCACCTCATCTTCACCCTCCGATATATCACCGTGTACATCCCCCTCCTCACAGATTATCAATTCGTCCCCACTGGAATCCACCATCTCAGCTCCCTGTGTACTTTGTGGAGGCAATTGCTGCTGGTCAATGTCTCCGCGGAGGAATTGATTATAATTCATTTTAATGAACATCATCTTCTCCACATTTTCTGGATGTAACCTCGTACGCCGATTGCTGACAAGGTGAGCGGCGGCACTAAACACTCTTTCGGAGAACACACTTGTGGGAGGGCAACTTAGGTAGAATAAAGCCAGTTTGTGCAAGGGCCTCCAAATTGCCTCTTTTTCCTGCCAGTATAAGTACGGACTGTGTGACGTGCCTACTTGGATGCGGTCACTCATATAATCCTCCACCATTCTATCAATGTTGAGAGAATCATATGCAGTGACAGTAGACGACATGTCCGTAATCGTTGTCAGGTCCTTCAGTCCGGACCAGATGTCAGCATCAGCAGTCGCTCCAGACTGCCCTGCATCACCGCCAGCGGGTGGGCTCGGAATTCTGAGCCTTTTCCTCGCACCCCTAGTTGCGGGAGAATGTGAAGGAGGAGATGTTGACAGGTCGCGTTCCGCTTGACTTGACAATTTTGTCACCAGCAGGTCTTTCAACCCCAGCAGACCTGTGTCTGCCGGAAAGAGAGATCCAAGGTAGGCTTTAAATCTAGGATCGAGCACGGTGGCCAAAATGTAGTGCTCTGATTTCAACAGATTGACCACCCGTGAATCCTTGTTAAGCGAATTAAGGGCTGCATCCACAAGTCCCACATGCCTAGCGGAATCGCTCCCTTTTAGCTCCTTCTTCAATGCCTCCAGCTTCTTCTGCAAAAGCCTGATGAGGGGAATGACCTGACTCAGGCTGGCAGTGTCTGAACTGACTTCACGTGTGGCAAGTTCAAAGGGCATCAGAACCTTGCACAACGTTGAAATCATTCTCCACTGCACTTGAGACAGGTGCATTCCATCTCCTATATCGTGCTCAATTGTATAGGCTTGAATGGCCTTTTGCTGCTCCTCCAACCTCTGAAGCATATAGAGGGTTGAATTCCACCTCGTTACCACTTCTTGCTTCAGATGATGGCAGGGCAGGTTCAGTAGTTTTTGGTGGTGCTCCAGTCTTCTGTACGTGGTGCCTGTACGCCGAAAGTGTCCCGCAATTTTTCTGGCCACCGACAGCATCTCTTGCACGCCCCTGTCGTTTTTTAAAAAATTCTGCACCACCAAATTCAAGGTATGTGCAAAACATGGGACGTGCTGGAATTTGCCCATATTTAATGCACACACAATATTGCTGGCGTTGTCCGATGCCACAAATCCACAGGAGAGTCCAATTGGGGTAAGCCATTCCGCGATGATCTTCCTCAGTTGCCGTAAGAGGTTTTCAGCTGTGTGCGTATTCTGGAAAGCGGTGATACAAAGCGTAGCCTGCCTAGGAAAGAGTTGGCGTTTGCGAGATGCTGCTACTGGTGCCGCCGCTGCTGTTCTTGCGGCGGGAGTCCATACATCTACCCAGTGGGCTGTCACAGTCATATAGTCCTGACCCTGCCCTGCTCCACTTGTCCACATGTCCGTGGTTAAGTGGACATTGGGTACAACTGCATTTTTTAGGACACTGGTGAGTCTTTTTCTGACGTCCGTGTACATTCTCGGTATCGCCTGCCTAGAGAAGTGGAACCTAGATGGTATTTGGTAACGGGGGCACACTGCCTCAATAAATTGTCTAGTTCCCTGTGAACTAACGGCGGATACCGGACGCACGTCTAACACCAACATAGTTGTCAAGGACTCAGTTATCCGCTTTGCAGTAGGATGACTGCTGTGATATTTCATCTTCCTCGCAAAGGACTGTTGAACAGTCAATTGCTTACTGGAAGTAGTACAAGTGGGCTTACGACTTCCCCTCTGGGATGACCATCGACTCCCAGCGGCAACAACAGCAGCGCCAGCAGCAGTAGGCGTTACACGCAAGGATGCATCGGAGGAATCCCAGGCAGGAGAGGACTCGTCAGAATTGCCAGTGACATGGCCTGCAGGACTATTGGCATTCCTGGGGAAGGAGGAAATTGACACTGAGGGAGTTGGTGGGGTGGTTTGCGTGAGCTTGGTTACAAGAGGAAGGGATTTACTGGTCAGTGGACTGCTTCCGCTGTCACCCAAAGTTTTTGAACTTGTCACTGACTTATTATGAATGCGCTGCAGGTGACGTATAAGGGAGGATGTTCCGAGGTGGTTAACGTCCTTACCCCTACTTATTACAGCTTGACAAAGGGAACACACGGCTTGACACCTGTTGTCCGCATTTCTGGTGAAATACCTCCACACCGAAGAGCTGATTTTTTTGGTATTTTCACCTGGCATGTCAACGGCCATATTCCTCCCACGGACAACAGGTGTCTCCCCGGGTGCCTGACTTAAACAAACCACCTCACCACCAGAATCCTCCTGGTCAATTTCCTCCCCAGCGCCAGCAACACCCATATCCTCCTCATCCTGGTGTACTTCAACACTGACATCTTCAATCTGACTATCAGGAACTGGACTGCGGGTGCTCCTTCCAGCACTTGCAGGGGGCGTGCAAATGGTGGAAGGCGCATGCTCTTCACGTCCAGTGTTGGGAAGGTCAGGCATCGCAACCGACACAATTGGACTCTCCTTGTGGATTTGGGATTTCAAAGAACGCACAGTTCTTTGCGGTGCTTTTGCCAGCTTGAGTCTTTTCAGTTTTCTAGCGAGAGGCTGAGTGCTTCCATCCTCATGTGAAGCTGAACCACTAGCCATGAACATAGGCCAGGGCCTCAGCCGTTCCTTGCCACTCCGTGTGGTAAATGGCATATTGGCAAGTTTACGCTTCTCCTCCGACAATTTTATTTTAGGTTTTGGAGTCCTTTTTTTTACTGATATTTGGTGTTTTGGTTTTGACATGCTCTGTACTATGCCATTGGGCATCGGCCTTGGCAGACGACGTTGCTGGCATTTCATCGTCTCGGCCATGACTAGTGGCAGCAGCTTCAGCACGAGGTGGAAGTGGATCTTGATCTTTCCCTAATTTTGGAACCTCAACATTTTTGTTCTCCATATTTTAATAGGCACAACTAAAAGGCACCTCAGGTAAACAATGGAGATGGATGGATTGGATACTAGTATACAATTATGGACGGGCTGCCGAGTGCCGACACAGAGGTAGCCACAGCCGTGAACTACCGCACTGTACTGTGTCTGCTGCTAATATATAGACTGGTTGATAAAGAGATAGTATACTCGTAACTAGTATGTATGTATAAAGAAAGAAAAAAAAACCACGGTTAGGTGGTATATACAATTATGGACGGGCTGCCGAGTGCCGACACAGAGGTAGCCACAGCCGTGAACTACCGCACTGTACTGTGTCTGCTGCTAATATATAGACTGGTTGATAAAGAGATAGTATACTCGTAACTAGTATGTATGTATAAAGAAAGAAAAAAAAACCACGGTTAGGTGGTATATACAATTATGGACGGGCTGCCGAGTGCCGACACAGAGGTAGCCACAGCCGTGAACTACCGCACTGTACTGTGTCTGCTGCTAATATATAGACTGGTTGATAAAGAGATAGTATACTCGTAACTAGTATGTATGTATAAAGAAAGAAAAAAAAACCACGGTTAGGTGGTATATACAATTATGGACGGGCTGCCGAGTGCCGACACAGAGGTAGCCACAGCCGTGAACTACCGCACTGTACTGTGTCTGCTGCTAATATATAGACTGGTTGATAAAGAGATAGTATACTCGTAACTAGTATGTATGTATAAAGAAAGAAAAAAAAACCACGGTTAGGTGGTATATACAATTATGGACGGGCTGCCGAGTGCCGACACAGAGGTAGCCACAGCCGTGAACTACCGCACTGTACTGTGTCTGCTGCTAATATATAGACTGGTTGATAAAGAGATAGTATACTCGTAACTAGTATGTATGTATAAAGAAAGAAAAAAAAACCACGGTTAGGTGGTATCACTGACCTGGTTTGGGAGTGTTGTGGACTCGGGGCTTCTTCCGATGACCGGGAAGAGGAACCGCCACTGGGTCGTAGTAGAGATGGCCGGATGTAGGTCTTCCTCATGCAGAACTAAGACGGCAGGCGGGAGGCCCAGAGGAATTCTTGTAGGTCTCCTGTAAGACAAGACTTGTAGAAATAATGAAGGCTGGGGTACTGAGATATTGGAGACACTGTGGTATTGAAGGCACTGAGGTACTGGGAGTACAGGGAGTGCTGGGAGACCCTTGGAGGCACGGAGGTGTTTGGAGGCACGGAGGTGCTTGGAGGCACGGAGGTGTTTGGAGACACCGAGGTGTTTGGAGGGACGAGGTGCTTGGAGGCACGAGGTGCTTGGAGACACGGAGGTAACTGGAGGCACGGAGGTGCTTTGAGGCGCGGAGGTGCTTGGAGGCACGGGGTGCTTGGAGGCACGAGGTGCTTGGAGGCACGGAGGTGCTTGGAGGCACGGAGGTAACTGGAGGCACGGAGGTAACTGGAGGCACGGAGGTAACTGGAGGCACGGAGGTGCTTGAGGCGCGGAGGTGCTTGGAGGCACGAGGTGCTTGGAGGCACGAGGTGCTTGGAGGCACGGAGGTGCTTGGAGGCACGGAGGTGCTTGGAGGCACGAGGTGCTTGGAGACACGGAGGTAACAGGAGGCACGGAGGTGCTTGTAGGCACAGGATGCTTGGAAGCACAGGTTGCTTGTAGGCACAGGATGCTTGGAAGCACAGGTTGCTTGTAGGCACAGGATGCTTGGAAGCACAGGATGCTTGCAGGGACAGGATGCTTGGAAGCACAGGATGCTTGCAGGGACAGGATGCTTGGAAGCACAGGATGCTTGCAGGGACAGGATGCTTGGAAGCACAGGATGCTTGCAGGGACAGGATGCTTGGAAGCACAGGATGCTTGCAGGGACGAGGGAGCTCTGGATCATAGCTTCCACAGGAGAAACGAAGATACTCAGGCATCGGATCTCTGCCTGGTATCTGATTTTAAATTCCCCGCCCTAGCCTGATTGGCGGAGCAGGCAGGTGACGTCAGACCTGCTCCGCCTCCTTGCCCTTGCTTGTGATGGCGGCGCCCTTGCTTCCGGGAAGCCGCCGGAGAGCAGCGCCGACCCGCCGCTGAAGCCGGAGACTGACAGGGGAAGAGAGGCGCCGGGCAGACCAGGCCACCCGCAGGGACAAGCGCGGTCGCCGCTGCCCGAGGTTCGTGACAGTACCCCCTCCTCCAGGAGTGGCCCCTGGACACTTCCCGGGCTTAGTCGGATGTCTGGAGTGGAAGATCCGAATCAGACGAGGAGCCGTTACTTCAGTAGCCCCAATCCAACTTCTCTCCTCAGGTCCATAACCCTTCCAGTCCACCAAGTACTGTAATTTTTTATGAAGATAACGAGAGTCCAGAATAGCTTTGATTTCAAACTCCGCTCCAGCTTCTGCCACTACGGACGTTGGCCTTGGGAGTGCTGAGTGGAATCGATTCAGTATGAGGGGACGGAGTAGAGAAACATGGAAGGCGTTAGGTATGCGAAGATGGGCAGGCAAACCCAGTTTACAGACCACAGGATTTAAGACTTGTAGCACAGGGTAAGGACCGATGAACCTTGGAGCGAATTTCATGGTGGGCACCTTCAACCGGAGATTCCGTGTGGACAGCCATACCCTGTCCCCAACTTTATATTGAGGTGCGGCTTGCCGTTTCTTATCTGCAAAGAACTTGTACCGAACAGAAACCTGCTTAAGATTAGCATGAACCTTTCTCCAAATTTGTCCAAAGTGTCGTAGAGTGGACGCTACAGCAGGAACCTCTATTATCGGAAGGCTTGGAAATTCCGGAACACGGGGATGGAACCCGTAGTTGACGAAAAATGGTGATTCCCCAGTGGAAGAATGAAACAAATGGTTATGGGCAAACTCCGCCCAAGGCAACAACTCCACCCAGTTGTCCTGTGAAGGAGAGAGATACAACCGAAGAAAAGTCTCTAGATCTTGATTGACTCGTTCCGTTTGTCCATTTGTTTGGGGATGATAAGCCGACGAAAACTTAAGTTTAATGTGTAGAGTTGAACAAAGGGCTTTCCAAAACCTGGCGGTGAACTGTACTCCACGGTCAGAAACAATCTCTTGTGGCAACCCATGCAAACGAAAATGTTCTCGGATAAACAATAGAGCCAGTTTCGGTGCTGTCGGAAGACCAGTCAAGGGCACAAAGTGTGCCATCTTCGAAAAACGGTCAACGATAACCCAAACGGTGTTGCAACCCTTGGAACAGGGCAAGTCAGTGATGAAGTCCATGGAAATGTGAGTCCAGGGTCTCACAGGGATAGGCAGAGGACGAAGTAACCCTGCAGGAGGCAGACGAGGAGATTTATGTTGTGTACATTGGGGACATGAATTAACGCAATCTTGTACATCCTTCCTCATGGTGTTCCACCAGTAAGACCTTTGCAGAAACTTGTACATCTTCTGAGCGCCGGGATGACCGGAAAACTTGGAGTTATGGACCCACCGTAGTATTCCTGGGCGGAATCTAGCTGGTACGGACATTCTTCCAGGAGGAGGAGCTGGAGTAGTTAAAGCAGCAGAGACAGAAACTGGATTCAGAATTAAACCCCGCTCCGGAGGTTCATCCTCGTCTGTGGGAACCTGTGAACGGGAAAGCGCATCTGCTTTAATATTGAGAGTCCCGGCACGGTACTTGATAATGAACGAGAATCGGGAAAAGAAAAGTGCCCATCTCGCCTGGCGAGGATTCAAACATTGTGCGGATTTGATGTACAGTAAATTCTTGTGATCCGTGTAGATGGTAAACACATGTTTAGCCCCTTCTAGAAGATATCTCCATTCTTCCAAGGCAGATTTGATTGCCAAGAGTTCCTGGTCTCCAATAGAGTAATTTCGTTCGGCTGGAGAGAATTTACGAGAGTGGAAGCCACACGGATGTAATTTCTTATCAGAGGAATGCTGGGAGAGGACAGCCCCCACCCCGACTGAAGATGCATCAACTTCTAAGAAGAAGGGTTCCTCGAAATTTGGTTGTTGGAGAACTGGAGCCGTCGTGAAAGCTAACTTTAAGCGAGAAAAAGCTACAATGGCTTCCGGAGGCCACAAACTAGGATTAGAACCCTTTCTCGTCAGGGCAGTAATGGGTGCAACAATGGTGGAGAAACCTTTAATGAATTTCCTGTAGTAGTTCGCAAAGCCCAGGAACCTTTGTATTGCTTTCAGGGAAAGAGGCTGAGTCCAATCACGAATGGCCGACAACTTTTCCGGATCCATGCGAAGCTCCGTCCCCGAGATGACATAACCGAGGAACGGAATAGATGTTACTTCAAAGGTACATTTGGAAAGCTTGGCGTAGAGATGATTCTCTTGTAAACGGTGTAGCACCTCTTTGACTTGAGTCCTGTGTTCGACAAGATTCTTGGAAAAAATCAGTATGTCGTCCAGATATACCACAACGCTCTGATACAGCATATCACGAAAGATTTCGTTGACGAATCCCTGGAAAACCGCGGGAGCATTACTAAGACCAAACGGCATCACCAAGTATTCGTAATGCCCATCTCGGGTATTAAAGGCAGTCTTCCATTCATCCCCCTCTCGGATGCGTATAAGATTATAAGCTCCTCTCAAGTCGAGTTTTGAAAAAATGCGGGCACCACGAACCCTATCAAATAACTCTGTGATTAGTGGCAAGGGGTATTTATTCTTAATAGTAATGTCGTTTAGGCCGCGGTAGTCGATGCATGGTCTCAACCCCCCGTCCTTTTTCTTCACGAAAAAGAAGCCTGCACCAGCAGGGGAGGAAGAGGGGCGAATGAATCCCTTGAGCATATTGGACTTAATATACTCCGACATGGCTTGAGTCTCGGGAAGAGACAGAGGATATGTGCGACCACGAGGTGGCGTCTTCCCTGGGACAAGGTCAATAGGGCAGTCCCAAGGCCTGTGAGGTGGTAACAGGTCAGCAGCTTGTTCCGAAAATACGTCCTTGTACCCTTGATATGCCTCCGGAATGTGCTCTTCATCCGTTTTGGAGGTAACACGGAGCGGACAAACAGGAGTAAGACAATTAGTGTGACAAAAGGAACTCCAGGACAGAATTTGTGACGACTTCCAATCGATGTGGGGGTTATGACTTTTCAGCCAAGGCATTCCAAGAACCAGATCATGGGGCATTTCTGGGATTACCAAGAGTTCCAAATCTTCCTGATGTAGAGCCCCGACCCGCAGCTTAACTGGCCCCGTGCGCCACATTATGAGACCTTTGGAAATTCTAGTCCCGTTGATAGCCGTCAGTGAAATTGGCCGCTCGATAGGCCGTAACTTTAAACCCAAACTTTGGGCACAGAAGGAAGAAACGAAGTTCCCTGCAGCTCCGGAATCCAATAGGGCTTCACAAGACCTGGAGACTGAATTGGAGACTAGAGTTACTGGAAGCAAGCAGTCCGAAGTTGGAGAAGCTTTTGTCGTAACTCCCAGCTTGACTCCTCCGGAACAAGCTAGGTCTGCCCGTTTCCCGGACGGACTTTACAAGATTTAAGAAAATGATCTGCGGCTCCACAGTAAAGGCAGAGTTTACCCTCACGACGACGCTGTCGTTCTTCCGGAGACAGTCGGGAGCGGTTAATTTGCATGGGCTCATCTGAGCTAGGTGAGGCCACCGGCCTAGGAGTAGGATTCCGGAACCTGGAACGATCCGAACGGTTACGTTCTCTTCCACGCTCCTGCATCCGAAGATCCACCTTGACGCAAAGGGAAATCAAATCTTCTAATGGATCCGGCAGATCTCTAGTAACCAGCTCGTCTTTCAGCCGGTCGGAAAGACCGTTCCAGAAGGCAGCTCTCAGGGCATCATTATTCCAGCGTAGTTCGGAAGCAATGGTCTGGAAATGAACCACGTACTGGCCCACGGAACGGGCGCCCTGCCGAACACGGAGCAAATCGGAAGAAGCAGTGGTCATTCTGCCGGGCTCGTCGAAAATCCTTCGAAAGGACGAGATGAAGTTGGTGTAGTTGGAAACCATGGGATCAGATCGTTCCCATAATGGAGACACCCAATCCAAAGCAGAACCTTCCAACAGAGAAATAATATATGCTACCTTGGACCGGTCTGTAGGAAAGTTGTGTGCAAGTAGCTCGAAATGTACCTCGCACTGGTTCAAGAAACCACGACAATTTTTGGGATTCCCATTATAGCGGGACGGAGTAGGCAACTGAAGGCGTGGAGTGACACCGGCCGATGGTTGAACATTGCTGGCAACGGCAACTGGTGCGACTGCTGGAACAGGAGCCGGAATTACTGAGGCCAGAGACGCCTGAATCTGATCCAGACGCCCGGACAACTGCTGGAGGTACTGCATCACCTGACCTTGTGCTGCTTCCTGACTTTGCACTCGAGAAGCCAGGTTCTGGATGGCACTAGAGTCCGTGTTCCGATCCCCCGAGTCCATGAGGCCTGAGTATACTATCACTGACCTGGTTTGGGAGTGTTGTGGACTCGGGGCTTCTTCCGATGACCGGGAAGAGGAACCGCCACTGGGTCGTAGTAGAGATGGCCGGATGTAGGTCTTCCTCATGCAGAACTAAGACGGCAGGCGGGAGGCCCAGAGGAATTCTTGTAGGTCTCCTGTAAGACAAGACTTGTAGAAATAATGAAGGCTGGGGTACTGAGATATTGGAGACACTGTGGTATTGAAGGCACTGAGGTACTGGGAGTACAGGGAGTGCTGGGAGACCCTTGGAGGCACGGAGGTGTTTGGAGGCACGGAGGTGCTTGGAGGCACGGAGGTGTTTGGAGACACCGAGGTGTTTGGAGGGACGAGGTGCTTGGAGGCACGAGGTGCTTGGAGACACGGAGGTAACTGGAGGCACGGAGGTGCTTTGAGGCGCGGAGGTGCTTGGAGGCACGGGGTGCTTGGAGGCACGAGGTGCTTGGAGGCACGGAGGTGCTTGGAGGCACGGAGGTAACTGGAGGCACGGAGGTAACTGGAGGCACGGAGGTAACTGGAGGCACGGAGGTGCTTGAGGCGCGGAGGTGCTTGGAGGCACGAGGTGCTTGGAGGCACGAGGTGCTTGGAGGCACGGAGGTGCTTGGAGGCACGGAGGTGCTTGGAGGCACGAGGTGCTTGGAGACACGGAGGTAACAGGAGGCACGGAGGTGCTTGTAGGCACAGGATGCTTGGAAGCACAGGTTGCTTGTAGGCACAGGATGCTTGGAAGCACAGGTTGCTTGTAGGCACAGGATGCTTGGAAGCACAGGATGCTTGCAGGGACAGGATGCTTGGAAGCACAGGATGCTTGCAGGGACAGGATGCTTGGAAGCACAGGATGCTTGCAGGGACAGGATGCTTGGAAGCACAGGATGCTTGCAGGGACAGGATGCTTGGAAGCACAGGATGCTTGCAGGGACGAGGGAGCTCTGGATCATAGCTTCCACAGGAGAAACGAAGATACTCAGGCATCGGATCTCTGCCTGGTATCTGATTTTAAATTCCCCGCCCTAGCCTGATTGGCGGAGCAGGCAGGTGACGTCAGACCTGCTCCGCCTCCTTGCCCTTGCTTGTGATGGCGGCGCCCTTGCTTCCGGGAAGCCGCCGGAGAGCAGCGCCGACCCGCCGCTGAAGCCGGAGACTGACAGGGGAAGAGAGGCGCCGGGCAGACCAGGCCACCCGCAGGGACAAGCGCGGTCGCCGCTGCCCGAGGTTCGTGACAGGTGGTATATACAATTATGGACGGGCTGCCGAGTGCCGACACAGAGGTAGCCACAGCCGTGAACTACCGCACTGTACTGTGTCTGCTGCTAATATATAGACTGGTTGATAAAGAGATAGTATACTCGTAACTAGTATGTATGTATAAAGAAAGAAAAAAAAACCACGGTTAGGTGGTATATACAATTATGGACGGGCTGCCGAGTGCCGACACAGAGGTAGCCACAGCCGTGAACTACCGCACTGTACTGTGTCTGCTGCTAATATATAGACTGGTTGATAAAGAGATAGTATACTCGTAACTAGTATGTATGTATAAAGAAAGAAAAAAAAACCACGGTTAGGTGGTATATACAATTATGGACGGGCTGCCGAGTGCCGACACAGAGGTAGCCACAGCCGTGAACTACCGCACTGTACTGTGTCTGCTGCTAATATATAGACTGGTTGATAAAGAGATAGTATACTCGTAACTAGTATGTATGTATAAAGAAAGAAAAAAAAACCACGGTTAGGTGGTATATACAATTATGGACGGGCTGCCGAGTGCCGACACAGAGGTAGCCACAGCCATGAACTACCGCACTGTACTGTGTCTGCTGCTAATATATAGACTGGTTGATAAAGAGATAGTATACTCGTAACTAGTATGTATGTATAAAGAAAGAAAAAAAAACCACGGTTAGGTGGTATATACAATTATGGACGGGCTGCCGAGTGCCGACACAGAGGTAGCCACAGCCGTGAACTACCGCACTGTACTGTGTCTGCTGCTAATATATAGACTGGTTGATAAAGAGATAGTATACTCGTAACTAGTATGTATGTATAAAGAAAGAAAAAAAAACCACGGTTAGGTGGTATATACAATTATGGACGGGCTGCCGAGTGCCGACACAGAGGTAGCCACAGCCGTGAACTACCGCACTGTACTGTGTCTGCTGCTAATATATAGACTGGTTGATAAAGAGATAGTATACTCGTAACTAGTATGTATGTATAAAGAAAGAAAAAAAAACCACGGTTAGGTGGTATATACAATTATGGACGGGCTGCCGAGTGCCGACACAGAGGTAGCCACAGCCGTGAACTACCGCACTGTACTGTGTCTGCTGCTAATATATAGACTGGTTGATAAAGAGATAGTATACTCGTAACTAGTATGTATGTATAAAGAAAGAAAAAAAAACCACGGTTAGGTGGTATATACAATTATGGACGGGCTGCCGAGTGCCGACACAGAGGTAGCCACAGCCGTGAACTACCGCACTGTACTGTGTCTGCTGCTAATATATAGACTGGTTGATAAAGAGATAGTATACTCGTAACTAGTATGTATGTATAAAGAAAGAAAAAAAAACCACGGTTAGGTGGTATATACAATTATGGACGGGCTGCCGAGTGCCGACACAGAGGTAGCCACAGCCGTGAACTACCGCACTGTACTGTGTCTGCTGCTAATATAGACTGGTTGATAAAGAGATAGTATGCTACTAATATTATATACTGGTGGTCAGGTCACTGGTCACTAGTCACACTGGCAGTGGCACTCCTGCAGCAAAAGTGTGCACTGTTTAATTTTAATATAATATTATGTACTCCTGGCTCCTGCTATAACCTATAACTGGCACTGCAGTAGTGCTCCCCAGTCTCCCCCACAATTATAAGCTGTGTGAGCTGAGCAGTCAGACAGATATATAATATATATATATAGATGATGCAGCACACTGGCCTGAGCCTGAGCAGTGCACACAGATATGGTATGTGACTGACTGAGTCACTGTGTGTATCGCTTTTTTCAGGCAGAGAACGGATATATTAAATAAACTGCACTGTGTGTCTGGTGGTCACTCACTATATAATATATTATGTACTCCTGGCTCCTGCTATAACCTATAACTGGCACTGCAGTAGTGCTCCCCAGTCTCCCCCACAATTATAAGCTGTGTGAGCTGAGCAGTCAGACAGATATATATAATATTATATATAGATAATAGATGATGCAGCACACTGGCCTGAGCCTGAGCAGTGCACACAGATATGGTATGTGACTGAGTCACTGTGTGCTGTGTATCGCTTTTTTCAGGCAGAGAACGGATTATAAATAAAAGTGGTGGTCACTGGTCGCTATCAGCAAAACTCTGCACTGTACACTACTGAGTACTCCTAATGCTCCCCAAAATTAGTAAATCAAGTGTCTCTCTAATCTATTCTAATTCTAAACGGAGAGGACGCCAGCCACGTCCTCTCCCTATCAATCTCAATGCACGTGTGAAAATGGCGGCGACGCGGGCTCCTTATATAGAATCCGAGTCTCGCGATAGAATCCGAGCCTCGCGAGAATCCGACAGCGTCATGATGACGTTCGGGCGCGCTCGGGTTAACCGAGCAAGGCGGGAAGATCCGAGTCGCTCGGACCCGTGAAAAAAAACATGAAGTTCTGGCGGGTTCGGATTCAGAGAAACCGAACCCGCTCATCTCTAATTGCATGTCTCCTGAAACATGGCCTCCGCCAGAGGTTAAAGTGAGCTGGAATGGGACGGAACTGCGCTTCGCCAGTTCCATTTGGAGACGGAATGCAGTTCCACCTCATCCTCCGCTACACCGAACCTATGGAAATGCCGGGCGCCCGCTGAGATTGTGTTACCAGCGGGTGCCGGCTCTTTCCCCCTAAGTGGCAGCTGGAAGCCAGAGCTCACTCCTGAGCTCTGGCTCAGGCAGTCTGTGGCTGTACGCTATGGGAGAGACGTCATGACGTCTCTCCCATAGCTGCGAAGAGCAGGCGCCAGATGGAGGCTGCAGTCCGGAAGCAGAAGCGGGGCTGGTGAGTATTGTTGTTTTTTTTCTTTTGTGTGTGCGTAAGCACTAAGCAGCGCTACTAGAGTGGGGAACTTGTGGCATATCTACTGGGCGGCACAGCAACTTTGGGGCATAACTACTGGGGGCACAGCAACTTTGGGGCATAACTACTGGGGGCACACCAACTTTGGGGCATAACCACTGGGGGCACTCCAACTGGGGTCATAACTACTGGGGGAACACCAACTGGGGGCATAACTACTGGTGGAAAACCTACTAGGGGCATATCTACAGTGGGCATAACTACAGGGGGCATATCTACTGGGGACATAACTACAGGGGACATAACTACTACTACTGCTACTAAGATTGTGCTTCTGTGTGGCGTAACTTGAATTGGGGATACTATTGGGTGACCATGCCCCTTTCTTTTTGAGGCCACGCCTGCGGCACGCGCAATCCCTTTTTGTTCGTCGGGAGGATTGCCACCTAGCAACAGCAGGTGGGTTATGTAGTAAGCATCCTGATTTTCCACTGGAAGGCAGGGAAGTGAAATTTTTAAATCACTAACCTGCCAACACTAACAGTGAAGTTGCAGGCTACGTTGTGCACAGGTCACATGCACACTGGCAGCTGGGCGGGGCTAACACTCACAGAATCAGATTTTTCTTCAGCGCTGAAGGATGAGGACACAGTCTCAGTCTCTCTGGCTGACATACTGTTCTTTCCTCATATATTGCAAAAATGGACATAAAAACCTTGGTAAAGGTTATAACAGTGTCCACGGGATCAGTATGAAATTCCGCCGGACGGGATCCCGGCTGTCGGAATACCAACACCGGAATCCTGACCGGCACAATCCCAACAGGGGGGCGAGCGCAACGCAGCCCCTTGTGGGTTCACTGCGCTCGCCTATGTCGTGGACACCCATAGAGGGAGAATATGTCGGGATTGTGCTGGTCGGGATTCTGGTGTCGGTATTCCGACCGCCAGGATCTTGACCACATCCCGTGTCCACCACTCCCTCATCTGAGACACAGTATTTATCAGAGGAAATGAGAAATCCTTCAGAAATAATACCTGATAGCCAATTTACATTCTGAGGTACAACCAGGGGCAGAACTCTGGGAGGCAACAGAGTCAACTGCCGCCGGGCTCTTGCTTTGAAGGGGGGCACTTCTCCTCCTGTTCTGTGTGTTCAGCGACATTAATCAATTAAGTTAATAGACAGCAGCCGGTAACTCTTCCGTAGCCGACTTCCCCACTAACCACTACACCTTACAAATCACACCCTCTTTTTTATAGATATATTGGAAGCAGACACCTTACTGATGAAGCTATTTGCTCATATAAAGGAAGCATGAGAATTCTAACTATATGAAGTTATTTCTCTGATAAATACAAGTAACTTCATATAGTTAGAATTAGTGATGAACGGGTTCGGTTCCTCGGAAACCGAACCCCCCCGAACTTCACCCATTTTACACGGGTCCGAGGCATACTCGGATTCTCCAGTATGGCTCGGTTAGCCCGAGCGCACCCGAACGTCATCATCCCGCTGTTGGATTCTCGCGAGATTCGGATTCTATATAAGCAGCCGCGCGTCGCTGCCATTTTCACTCGTGCATTGGAAATGTTAGGGAGAGGACGTGGCTGGCGTCCTCTCCGTTTATTAATGTTGATGCAAATATTTGTGCTTATTGCTTAATTTTGGGGACTGGGGAGCAGCTGTATTATATAGGAGGAGTACAGTGCAGAGTTTTGCTGACAGTGACCACCAGTATTCGTTGTCTGCCTGAAAAACACTCCATATCTGTGCTCAGTGTGCTGCATATATCTGTGCTCACACTGCTTAATTGTGGGGACTGGGGAGCAGCTGTATTATATAGTAGGAGTACAGTGCAGAGTTTTGCTGACAGTGACTACCAGTATACGTTGTCTGCCTGAAAAACACTCCATATCTGTGCTCAGTGTGCTGCATATATCTGCTCACACTGCTTAATTGTGGGTACTGGGGAGCAGCTGTATTATATAGGAGTACAGTGCAGAGTTTTGCTGACAGTGACCACCAGTATACGTTGTCTGCCTGAAAAACACTCCATATCTGTGCTCAGTGTGCTGCATATATCTGTGCTCACACTGCTTAATTGTGGGGACTGGGGAGCAGCTGTATTATATAGGAGGAGTACAGTGCAGAGTTTTGTTGACAGTGACCACCAGTATACGTTGTCTGCCTGAAAAACACTCCATATCTGTGCTCAGTGTGCTGCATATATCTGTGCTCACACTGCTTTATTGTGGGGACTGGGGACCAGCAGTATTATATAGGAGGAGTACAGTGCAGAGTTTTGCTGACAGTGACCACCAGTATATATAGCAGTACGGTATGGAAGGCCACTGCTCTACCTGAGGAAGCCGCCGATGCTTGCGAGTAGGCGGGGAAACGCGTCTGTCAGCATCTCCGTTTGCATACTACAGCGGACAATCTTTATCAGCCGGCCAGCTGAGTTCTATCCCCACAGCAGAGGGGACGCCTCTTCAATCACCTGCCCACGGACTCCGGATAAGGCCGAGAATATCTGCACCGGCCGGGAGGAAAAAGTCACCGCACCGTGGAAAAAGCAGACACTGTCTCACTCCGTTAAAAGGCTACCCGTGAAAGATTAGCCAGGAGGACCGTCACTTGCATTGTGACTGAACAGAGGCGTATGTACGGTACACAAATCTATCATACATCACTGCGGGACAGTGATTATCTTTCATAAATCAGCTGTTGCATGAACTGCTTCAAATATCACTAAGCAAGCTGATATTAAGACTGCCTAACTCATTGCTATTAACACGTGTTTTATTAACCAGATCAATGGACATATGGACATAAGTACCATATAAGATTGCTACAAAGGTACATAGTCCACTGTTAAACCTGGGTACATTATTACAATGTATCTGAATATAACAATTCGTTACATGTTTTGCACATAATATCTGTCTCACTAGAGAGACGTAACAAGCTAGAGTTGCTGTAGTTATAACCCAATTGTGCATATGAAATTAAGCATTTAGAGCATAAATATTGTTTTTATTGTGATATTTTATTGATTTGTTGTATTGCCGGGTGGCACATTAAGTATATAATGTGCGTTTGAGATATATTAATATTTAAGTAAAAATAAAATCCACATTAGATGTGAATAGCGCTCTCTCGTTTGGTTTTTCCTTTTTCTTTTTCCACTGCTCTACCTACCTCTGTGTCGTCAAGTATACTATCCATCTAGATTCTATACCTGTGGTGCATTTTAGTTTTGCAGTTTGCTGACAGTGACCACCAGTATATATAGCATTACGGTACGAAAGGCCACTGCTCTACCTTCCTCTGTGTCATCAAGTATACTATCCATCTAGATTCTATACCTGTGGTGCATTTTAGTTTTGCAGTTTGCTGACAGTGACCACCAATATATATAGCAGTACGGTACAGAAGGCCACTGCTCTACCTACCTCTGTGTCGTCAAGTATACTATCCATCCATACCTGTGGTGCATTTCAGTTGTGCGCAGTATATATAGTAGTAGGCCATTGCTATTGATACTGGCATATAATTCCACACATTAAAAAATGGAGAACAAAAATGTGGAGGTTAAAATAGGGAAAGATCAAGATCCACTCCCACCTCGTGCTGAAGCTGCTGCCACTAGTCATGGCCGAGACGATGAAATGCCATCAACGTCGTCTTCCAAGGCCGATGCCCAATGTCATAGTAGAGAGCATGTAAAATCCAAAACACAAAAGTTTAGTAAAATGACCCAAAAATCAAAATTGAAAGCGTCTGATGAGAAGCGTAAACTTGCCAATATGCCATTTACGACACGGAGTGGCAAGGAACGGCTGAGGCCCTGGCCTATGTTCATGGCTAGTGGTTCAGATTCACATGAGGATGGAAGCACTCATCCTCTTGCTAGAAAAATGAAAAGACTTAAGCTGGCAAAAGCACAGCAAAGAACTGTGCGTTCTTCTAAATCACAAATCCCCAAGGAGAGTCCAATTGTGTCGGTTGCGATGCCTGACCTTCCCAACACTGGACGGGAAGAGCTTGCGCCTTCCACCATTTGCACGCCCCCTGCAAGTGCTGGAAGGAGCACCCGCAGTCCAGTTCCTGATAGTCAAATTGAAGATGTCACTGTTGAAGTACACCAGGATGAGGATATGGGTGTTGCTGGCGCTGGGGAGGAAATTGACAAGGAGGATTCTGATGGTGAGGTGGTTTGTTTAAGTCAGGCACCCGGGGAGACACCTGTTGTCCGTGGGACGAATATGGCCATTGACATGCCTGGTCAAAATACAAAAAAAAATCACCTCTTCGGTGTGGAATTATTTCAACACAAATGCGGACAACAGGTGTCAAGCCGTCTGTTGCCTTTGTCAAGCTGTAATAAGTAGGGGTAAGGACGTTAACCACCTAGGAACATCCTCCCTTATACGTCACCTGGTCCGCATTCATCAGAAGTCAGTGACAAGTTCAAAAACTTTGGATGACAGCGGAAGCAGTCCACTGACCACTAAATCCCTTCCTCTTGTAACCAAGCTCCTGCAAACCACACCACCAACTCCCTCAGTGTCAATTTTCACCTAACACAGGAAAGCCAATAGTCCTGCAGGCCATGTCACTGGCAAGTCTGACGAGTGCTCTCCTGCCTGGGATTCCTCCGATGCATCCTTGAGTGTAACGCCTACTGCTGCTGGCGATGCCTTTGCACTTCTGCGAGGGGGGCCGGACTGACATGCAGGGCGGACTAGCCCCGTGCTGGGCATCCCCCCGCATGTCTGGAAAGTTGATCGTAGCTATGCAAAATTTTGCACAGCTACGATCAACTCGAAATGACCCCCATAGTACAGTAGTTGTGAGGAAATAATAATCCCTCAGACTCTGAGGTAAAAATGGACTAATATTATATGGCGCTGAGGATTCTCATAGGCCTGCTTGATGTGCCAATTCTCTTCTCCCAGTCTTTGATGCAGCTCTCAATGCATTATTGTGTGATAAAATGTTGATTTCTCAAATAAAACTCTTAGAAAAACTATTAAAATTACAGTTGCAGCAGGTCCTCTGCTATGTGTCCTGGGCTAGGCAGAAAGGAAGGATAATCTGAATGCTACCTGGATACACTTTTTCTCATGCCCTTCTAAAAGTTCTCAGCAGGGCTACTGTATTGTGGGGCAAGCAGTTAACTATTTTACAAACTTTAGAATAGTATCATCGCTCGCTAGAGCAGGCTTATCAAAACTAGAACCAAAGTGTCTGGCCTATTCCAGTCTCTCATATGTAGACCTGGTTGGACCAGAGTTTCTGTCAGGAGTAATGTCTTGTTGTTATATGGTTCACAGGTCCTTTGTGGTGCTGAAGCCTAGAGCTCAAGGTAAACATACTGTATGAAGCCATTTGTGCATTGTGCTTTCAGACCTAGACTTTAGTAAAGAGAGCTTACCACAGACAAAATGGTTGAAGACAATACAAGTTGGTGTCAACTTGCCATTAATTTAATTTCTCATCAAAGGCATATACAGTACACAGTTTTAAATGCAGTTCCGTCTGAATGATATATTACAAACCGTTCTCTGACTAGAAAAAATTAGAGATGGAAAACCCATTTTTGCATAGCTGATCAGTCATAACTTCCCTATCAAAAATAAATACATAAAATAAAAATTAACATTTGTCATTCAGACCAGTATTAAATGTAAGAGTGCAAAACAGCTTTTCAAAACCCATAAGATTCCGTGTGGAGAGTTTGCATGGCATTTTCTTTTTACTAAACCAGAGGGGTTTATGCATTAGAATAGATCTCCAGAATGCTTTCCTTCCCATTTCCATACATCTATACAACAGTAGGTTACAATTTTATTTGAAAATGCTTTTATTCCAGAGTCCTGTCATGTTATTTTGCTTCTCAAACACACCTTATATTTTACCTATTGGAACAATAGTAGTCACCACATTTCTCCAACCATATGGAGTCTAGAGAGCGATATACATAAACAATTTGCTAAAATCATACACCACAGGGACTTAGTATATTTCATAATAGAATTGGCCTTTATCATAAACTGCTATAATAGGGCAGTCAACAGAGCAGCGGCCTCTACAGGCAAGATCCCTAAGGTTGAATCCTGACAAAGCACCCCTTCTCTCCAGTACATGCATTGAATAATGGAACCTGCCTCCTCCAAAGAAATGGGGAGCAATAGAGAGTTTGGCTCTGACTTTCTTGAGAAAGCCAACAATTTCTCTCAATGATTTAGCGGCACTAACCGGGACAAAGATAGATTCTCTTACATGTTTTCTCTCCTATGCAGGAACTCACTAGCTCTCCTCAGGTTTTCTTAAAAACCTGTCACTGCTAGTCAAGCATACCTATCTTCCCATGTCATATGGGAGACATCGAATTGGAATCCTCTGCCAATTTCCAAATTGCAAGCCCGCATTAGACCCTATACTGATTTTAACGATAACATCAGATGTGTCTCAACTGGGATAGGATAACTTCTCCCAACAAAGATCCATACAGGGAGAATTATCACGGAATAAAATAACCTTTCTAAAAGTACCTTAGAACTGAGAGCTGGTAAATAACTGTTGAATCTCTTTAACCTCTCTAAACACACAATGCTCTAGTTCTGCTCTGGACAATATGACAGCTATGTCCTACATAACAGAATAGAGAAAATCTTTTAATGTTCCTTTGCATGGCAGATTTGGACATTTTGCAGGAGATCAAAGAAAGGAAAATAATTCTAAAAGCAATAAACCTGCCTGGAAATATTATCTAACTTGCAGATTCCCTTTCCTCTCTTTGACTACCTTGATTTCCTTACTATATATTATGTCTATTTCTTAGACACTGGCTTCCTTCTTAGCTTTAGCATTTGCAAATAAGAGGTGTTGAGCTTACCCTATTAGTTTTCTCAAAACCATTTCTCAACCCCCAAAAGTGTACCAAATTATTGTCAAGGATCATACCAAACCATCTCTTATGTAGAATTCTTAGTAGAATTAGAAAAAATAAAGATGATAAAGTACCAAACCATTACATTGTCTCCTGTTACAATATACAGCAATTATTTATTAAGTTTAGAAAACCTTTCTGTACAGCTAAACCATCCACCCTTACAGGATATATTGTCACATGATAGTGTCTGGTATTGATATTTCTCAATTTAAAGGCCTCTCTTTACTGGGTGACACTGCTTCTAGTGCTGCTTCAAAGTCTTGCCACGTCAAGCTATCATGCACAATGCAAGCTGGTCATCTGCACGTGCATTGGCAAAATACTACAGAGACTGGTGATCATGAGGTTTACCTCCTATACACTCCAATTAGCTTGAAGGGAAATTTACCTCACACACTGATATACCCTCAACTTCAATGGATATGACATGACTCAAAGGCCACTTTTGAGAGGAGTTACCAAAATGAAGGCACCTCAGAAGTAGATCTTCCCTTACAAATAATTATATACAGGGCTCATTTGTCATCAATGCGGTCATGTGCATAACTTTATTGGAGACTTATGAGGAAGAAAAGATTAGGTCTCACAGAACAGCCAACAGGCGTGTGGTCGTCTGCCCACCTGCTGTTGCTAGGTGGCAATCCTCCCGATGAACAAACAGTAGTTTGCACGAATCTATGACCTGCAAACTTCCTTTGTTCTAGGGAATAGGATTGCCACCTAGCAACAGCACCCATCCCACCCTCCCAAAAAAATAATAATATATATATATGTATATATATACATATTATACAGTGCAAATATAACCAGAGTTAAAAGAATATATATATATATATATATATGTATATGTCTATAGAGAATAGTATTGCGCCACTTGCAAGTAAAATAATGCCTAAATGTTATCTGGCAGGTATAAAAAAAAATTAAACACACGTATGTATGTATATATTTGTATAAAACAACACTCCACAATTTATATGGGCGTCAGCTGTTCCCCAAGTCTACAGGGGTGGTAAGTTCCTGTGGAAATTTTTAGATAGGAAAAAATCGAGGTGCCCCTAGAGGAAGTCTGTTGAGACGAAATGCATTGGGCATAGATGCCTAGATGCCCTCTATCTAAGATAAGATATACATATATCTTTTATTTATATATACGCTTATATATATATATATATATATATATATATATAAAACCGGTGTTCTTAAAGATTTTTTAATCATTTGAATTTTTTATGAATATATGTCAAATGTGAATATTTTTACTCAAGATATTTTTTTATTCATTTATTGCTCCTGTTGTCATAATAAATTGTATATATATTTTTATATACATTGGGTATTGTCCTTTTTTGTCAGCTATATTTAATGTAAACACCACTGGTCACTTAGAACCCCTCCATTTTTTCTTATTTTATATATATATATATATATATATATATATATATATATATATATATATATATATGTGTGTCATTTTCTTTTCAGGGTTTGCCTTTCACAAGCCTCACCAGCACTGTATGCCTAAATAAATGGTTCAGTCAGTTCAGATCTAAATGTGTGGGTATTACTCTCCTTTTTTCCAACACACACAATATTCACCCACAGGTGTTCTTGTTATTAGGATTGCTACCAGTAAGCTTTGAAAAATCTGATTCAGTGGGTGAGATTCAAATGCTATATCACGCCCAATTTCCTTTCTAAAATGATCTCCGTTACAGCACATATTGCATCCATAGTAATCAGGTTTAGCTGTGTAAAGGGTTGTGTGCCTCGCTACTCCGGGAGTAGCGAGCTGAAATAATGACACAACGTTCCTGAGGGCAGAAACAGAACAGGTGTGGAAAGGGGTGAAAAGAATTGAATCCCGCCCAGTGAGTGTTAGCCCTGCCCAGCTGCCAGTGTGCATGTGACCTGTGCACAACCTAGCCTACTGGGCAAGTGCAACTTCACTGTTAGTGTTGGCAGGTTAGTGATTTAAAAATTTCACTTCCCTGCCTTCCAGCGGAAAATCAGGATGCTTACTATATAACCCACCTGCTGTTGCTAGGTGGCAATCCTATTCCGTAGAACAAAGGAAGTTTGCAGGTCATAGATTCCTGCAAACTACTGTATTTCACAAGTATTGGTGGTGTGTGTGTGGGGCAGTGGCGTCACAAGGGGGGTGCGGGGGGTGCGGTCCGCTCCCGGGCGTCACCCGCCGAGGGGTGACACCAAAATGCCTGCTCCTGCAGAGTGACAGAAGCCGAGTGCTGCACTGTTATATTATGTGCAGCACTCGGCTCCTGTCACTTTGTAGGCGCCAGCACTGCAGGGACAGCACCTCCCGAGAGTCAGCCCTCACCTCCCACACCCCCCAGTGAAAAAAAAAACGTGTCGGGACGCGAAGCCCCGCCCCTCCGCAAAGCCCCGACCCCTTTGCGTACCTGCAATGGTTTAAAAACGGGGTCCGCTCGCGAAGCCCCACCCCTCTATTTAAGCCCCGCCCATTCCCGCGAAGCCCCACCTCTTTTATCCTCGCTGCCGCACCGGGTGTCACAGAGGTGAGTGACGCCTCTGGTGTGGGGGGTGAGTTCTACCACCTCTCTAGGACCACTTTAAGCTCTGGTGTCCGCCATGTACTCGGACACTAATCTGTACTGTGCATCACCAGGAAAATGGCTGCCGCATCATTTTCTTAGTGATTTCTACTGCACTAGCAGCACCGCCGCGGGAATCCTGTGAGGTAAGTAATGAAATATGGGTGCAGGGTCTCATATCCACCGCACACTGCACCGATTATAGCTACCCCTGTGTGCTGAGGTGCTCTGGATGTTTAATCTGCAGGTTTTGTATAGTCCTAGGAAAATGTATATTATTTCTAATATAATAATATATATAAATAAAATGGAGACATGCTAAAAAAAATGCATTGACGGATTTAATACTGACTTTTTTCATTTTATGCTCTTCACCAGAGAAACCTTGATACACTGTCATTTTGGGATGCAGTTATAAGTTACCCCACATGTTTTGCAAAAGGTCAACCACTATTCGGACCCTAATGTCTTTCAATGGCTTTGGTACAAGCAATCCTTACTTTCCATAAATACCTGGCCATTATATGCAAAAGTCAGTTTCCCACATTGTCATTGTGGATTATATTCATGTGTGATGCAACGTCCTAACCTCTGTTGAGTCCCTGGGAATAGAGGGTAGAGACTGCATTTAGGATAATAGAGTAGCTTTCTTCTGTACGCGGTATAGCTAAAAAGACACGCAATAATTCCTCTCTTACCCTGGCTGGTTGCAGAGACGGGAGAGAAGAAACGGTCTATGATAAATTATATGAGAAGAGAACGGAATTGCACAAGCGGCTGTAGCAATATATGTACACGTTATACATAGATAACACAATACAGAACAAGAAAATCAACCCAGTGACATTTTGATTAAGTGTTCTCCGTTCTAAGTCGAGGATGATACGACAAAATTACTGTGTGATATAGAAAGATAAAGTACACTTTCTTCTGCCGTGATTGAGGTCCAGTGACAAACTGGCACTATAATTCAGACTGTCTTGAGCCAATTGCAAAAGCCAGATACAGGAGGAGATATATAATGGAGAGCAAATAACATTCAACTTGAATGGCTAAGTTTATATACATATATACAGTACTATTTTTGTTTAAAATAGAACTATAGTTTTCATTTTACATTTTAGTCTTACATATTGGCATTAGCATAAGGTAGTAGACCAGGCTTCCCAAGCTGCCCTCAAGTACAGCAAAATTTTCAACCAAGATGTAGAAAACAGGAACAAAGTAAAAATGGAAAACATTCTAGGAGCATAAATGCATTAATAGCAGTAAGTCAGGAATAATACAAAATATATAAAAGCTAAGGCGGAGAACAAACATAGGGGTCTATTCATGAAGCAGTGAAAGTATGGAGAAGTGAGCCAGTGGAGAAGTTGCCCATGGCAACCAATCAGCATTAAAGTAACATTTATAATTTGCATATTATACAATTGTACGGAGCAGCTGATTGGTTGCCATGGACAAATTCTCCACAGGCTCACTTCTCCACACTTTTCACTGCTTCATGAAAAGACCCAATATGCACCTATTTACTAAGCTTTGGATGGAGATAAAGTACCAGCCAACCAGCTCCTAACTGTCATTTTTCAAACCCAGCCTGTGACATTGTAGTTACAGTAGCAGCTGATTGGCCGTCCACTTTATCTCCATTCAAGGCTTAGTAAATACATCCCTTAATGCGTAGTTCAGAGCATGTGAGAGTCTTGATACATGATAAAGGTGGACAGGGTGGCGGCTGGCAAGTAAACAAGAGCACTGTTCTTCAGCGCATACAATCTAATGAAATGAAACGCATTGACCTAGATTGTTTAAACATGTCTGCACATGGCCTTAAAAATAACGATTCAGGACAAAATGTAGGCATAGTGTAGGATACTTGTCTGGTAGCTCTAGAGAGTTGTAAAACACTAAGCGCATGACTCAGAGAGGTGCGATCTCCTGCTTGCAGAGCGTATCTTGGGTGTTTCTGTGCTGTACATAGGGGGTAATTCCAAGTTGATCGCAGCAGGAAATTTTTTAGCAGTTGGGCAAAACCATGTGCACTGCAGGGGGGGCAGATATAACATGTGCAGAGAGAGTTAGATTTGGGTGTGGTGTGTTCAATCTGCAATCTAAATTGCAGTGTAAAAATAAAGCAGCCAGTAGTTACCCTGCACAGAAATAAAATTACCCACCCAAATCTAACTCTCTCTGCAAATGTTATATCTGCCCCCCCTGAGGTGCACATGGTTTTGCCCAACTGCTAAAAAATTTCTTGCTGCGATCAACTTGGAATTACCCCCATGGTCTGGAGCACACAAGTATAGGCGATGCAGAGCCATGTGGATTTCAATCCAATTTCCACTTGTGATCGGAGAGGCAGAACTTTGTGACTATGGGGCGGTTTTAGGTAGCCAGTGAGGGAGTGGTGATGGAATCGCAGGCTAAGCAGAGTTGGACGTAAATGTATATACACCTTTTTCCAGGTGTATCATTTGCTCCGCGTATAGACTGATGATGGCGATGATCAGCAATCCAAGTGTACGACAGATAGTGGGTGATGATCAGCAATCCAAGTGTACGATAGGGGATGGGTGACGATAAGAAATCTAAGTGTTCGATAGGGGGTAGGTGAAGATCAGCAATGGTCGGTGGTCATTCCAAGGGTGGGAAACTTGACAATGCTGCAAGCATGATGAAAAAGAGAGAGTACCCCTACTTGGTTTTTTATCAGGAATCATGGGATCCATTACATTGGAGGATGAGGAAGAACTGGTAATAGGAATTTTCTTCTTTTTTTTCCAAATTTTACAAAATTCCACTCCAACTTTTTTTGGTGGGAATTATTCTTTAAGAGTATACCTATGTTAAATCCGCTCAGTCTTGTGATTTACAATGAACTTTACCAATGTGTATACAATCTCTTTTAGTATAGATTTAGGGGGAGATTTATCAAAGGTTGGAGAGAGATAAAATGTAAAAAATAAAGTAACAGCCAATCATCCTCTGTCATTTTACAGGTTGAGTTTAAAACATGGCAGGAGCTGATCAGCTGGTACTTTAACTCTTTCTACTTTATTTCTCTGTAACCTTTGATAAATCTCCCCCTTAACTTCTGTTCTGTGTTATTTTTGTTTTACTGACTCTTTAATAGAAGAATTGTGTTTGAAAAGAGCAGATATTAGAAAAAAAACCTGTGTTTTCTCATAAATTGAGGTGTTCCAGGTGTTAGCACTGAATTCTGGGTGGTATATGGCGGAAGCTGAGCATCGCGGGAATGTAGATAACGCTGCAATTAATTCCTTTGGAATTTCAGTGAAGCTTCTGTGACAGTACATAGCTTGTTGAATGTGCATTATCAAATGGTACAAGATAAAATGAAGACACTGGAATTGTTATATGGGGCATGGAAACTGCTCAGTGCATGTTTTCAGCACCTATAAATCAGAAATATAGGTCTCATTTCTTGTTTCCAGTTCATCACAGCTCATTGACATTTAACAGCAGAAGGTGACTTTAGAAGCAGTAAAGGGGAAATGTGTGGAATTAAAATCAGTTGTAATTTTTGATGCGACCAAAATATTTATTAAAATTAAACAATCCGATTGAAAAATCCAATTGGTAAACAGTGACCTTTAGAAAATTAAATTGTTTTTTAAATATGCAGAACTCAAAAATGAATAATTGTTCCCAACTCACTTACTGAAAACAGATAGCTTTCTAATATCATATAAATGTATGGTGTACTGGCATCAAATAGCATAAGATTGAGAATATAAATAATCTTTATTATACGAGGGTGATTCAAAAAGAAAGGTAACAAGACTTCTCACATGTGTAATGTTCTTTATTTCATTCTAATTTCCCATCAGGCCTTTGGTGGACGTGTTTGGGCAGACAAATTGTTGCTCATCTTGAACGTCTGTCCTGCTGTTATCGAAGGCACCAAACCCAAACCTGTTTCCATGACATGGCATTATCACCATAATACACCATGACAAGTTGGCAATGAATTTCAGTCGCACCTCAATGTGTGACCATGTTTCCATACCTCCCAACATGACCCTCTCCAGGAGGGACACAATGCTCTGTTCCTGGACTTCCCTCTTAATGTGTGATTGCCATCACCTGTGTTGAAACACCTTTCTTATTAAATAACTAGTTCAACACAGGTGATGGCAATCATACATTAAGAGGGAAGTCCAGGGGCAGAGCATTCTGTCCCTTCTGGAGAGGGTCATGTTGGAAGGTATGTGTTTCCACCAGCCCCACCATCTTACACCTGATGTTGGAACAGTATGACTGATATGAGGTGCAGTGTAATAGCCATGAGGGAAGCAGTGGTCTACTTGCTCTGACCTGGCCAGAAATTATAATGAAATAGAGAACATTACACACATGAGAGGTCTTGTTACCTTACTTATTGATATTGAAAAACCCTCATAATTATGTAAGGTCTGTCCCACCTCCAACATATGCACGCAGTGGGAGCCAGGGCGCGCACCCCAACAACTGCTAGGTTGACGGGACAGACCAAGCCTATTAGGAGGACCTGGCCGGCTGATGGGAAAGGGGTACAGATGTGTCCCTTTGTATTGTCATTGCAGTTTGTGCTGCAATGTGTACGCAGCGCTATGAGGCAGCATGCCACGATCAGTCGCCCCAGCGGGTCTCCCGTATGAAATGAATGGGTAGTCAGCTGTTAATGTACACATGCTTCCACTACCCGCTACACATATCGTGGTAACAAAGTAAGAGGACACATCTGTAAGTATATGGGATTTGGCACTAAAGGAGGGGAAGAGGAAGTGCTGGTAAGGAAGCAGTGGATAGAAAGGGGGTGGGGCAGAGCTTGGGCCAGAATGAGTGATCTGGGTCACTTTACTAGTAATAATTCTTTAGTAGTTTTTAGTGCTTTACTGAGCAGGGACACTTGGGACAATATGTAATAGCGTGCGAGATGCAGACTGTTTGGGAAATTCTGCGTGCCTGCCAATAGTTTTAAAGCAGCAATTGTTTATGAGGCAAAACCGAGGATTTCTGCTTTAAAAAGGGATGTGGGGGATGCGGGGGAGGGTTAGGCACTAGTGGGGGTTAGGGTTAGGCACTAGGGGAGGTTAGCCATAGCTGACACCTCCAGAGGGTTAGGGTAAGGGGGTAAAATACTTACCTCAATCCAGTGTCGGGATTCTCACTGTCAGGATGCCGCAGTCGGTCATGTGACCGCCGGCATTTCATACCCAACTCTTTAAAAATATGGGCAGACTTGCAGAAATTCCTGATGATCATTTTTGATCGTAAAGTAAAGGCCCCCATACATCTTG
This sequence comes from Pseudophryne corroboree, assembly GCF_028390025.1. Lineage (NCBI taxonomy): Eukaryota > Metazoa > Chordata > Amphibia > Anura > Myobatrachidae > Pseudophryne > Pseudophryne corroboree. The sequence goes on from NC_086448.1 coordinate 63,330,466, forward strand.
GACGGATTGTCGTTATTCCCATATCCCCGATGCCTGGGGAGGGGAGTTAGGGATATTCAACAATCCAGGGTTGGACTGGCCCACAGGGGTACAGGGGAAACCACCGGTGGGCCCTACTGCCTGGGAAGCCACCCCCTCCTCTAGGGATCAGGTTCCAGACTGTGCTGTTACTAATCTAGTACATTATCATGCATGGACTACAATATTTACTGTATATATTTATCTAGGGGACCAACCCATGCAAAATGGTTAGGCAAACCAATGTGGCCGCTGGACACACCCCCTCTAGAGACTGGCCACACCCCTAAACATGGGCCTCTACCACTGTATTCCCCCGGTGGGCCTTCATGCCCCAGTCCGACACTGCAACAACCTATAAATTATTTGCGTCAGCAAATTGGGGACATATAACCTGCAGAATTTTCCTGATCCCCCAACAGATTGCTGATCATTGATGGCCACCGATCGGCGTAACAGATGAGATCGGAGAAATGTGCCTCAGATGTACGGGCCCCTTAACTTTGCATCTTGCCAAAACCATGCTGCATTGCAGGTGGAACAGCCGCAGATGTAAAATATGCAGAAAGATTTTAATTTGAGAGGGGTGTTTCCAAACTCAAGTCTAAATTACTGAATAAAAAACTGTCCAGCATTTATGGGCTACATGCAAAAGCAGCCAGTACAGTATTTACCTAAAAATAATAAATGTATTTGCACCTCTTGTACTGCAACATGGTTTGTCCAGCTACATAGTTACTTTTTTTTTGCTTTACTTCCACCACAGAATCAGGCTCAGTATGTTTTTAGAGTATGGGATGAAATCGAAGCACCTGAAGGTTGCCCATGGTGAGAACATTCAAGTTCCACACTTATAGGGCCCTGGTTGGGAGTCAAATCCATGACTCCAGTGCTGTGAATATATGTTATGGGTACACACAGAACATCTCTAAAATGAAAACATTTTGACTTAAACCTATGTCAACATTTCAGTTTATGATCAGAACCTTCGGTTAAGTAAAATTGTTATCTGTTACATTAATTCAGGTGCAAATGGAGCCATATCTTAACTTTGAAGAAGACAAAGTTAATAAAATATTGTAAGAAAATAATATAATTAACAGGCTTTTGTTAACATTTATTTATACAGCAGTCATATGCCGCAGTGCTGTACAACTGGAGTATATTATACTTACTCTCTCCTTTATACATATTGGGACAAAGTATTGTTGGTTTTCACGGTGAGAACAGTTTACAGAGTTAGAAATCGTAATGAAATGTGGCGTTACAAATTATAATTCAGCAGATCTGAAAATCTGAATTTGAAAATATGATCTGAAAATTTCCCACAATGACGGCTACGAGGCTCTGCAGAATAAGAAATAACCTGAGCTACAGATATACAAATACAGTATTTTAGCAAACTGATCTGAAAACCTAATGGTGGAGTGGAGAAGTAATTATAACTCTTTCTACATATACTTGTGCACTGGTGCATATGACCCACCTGCTGACATGTACTGTTAATTAGTAGAGTATGGTACAGCCAAGTGGTCAAGGCACAACCCAGAGCCCAGAAAACTAAGATGATTTGAGTTGGGAATCCCCCGTCTAGTCAAGGGATTTCCACATTTTCATGGCATATGTGGAATCAACAGTACAGTTTATACATTTTAGGGTAGGGTGATGTATAGAACTCACCAGCCATGACTCCTGCACCAATGTTAATGTATACATATAGGTATCGCTGCTGGCCTGGTACTCGGTCTGCTGCTCCTCTAGGGTGGAGAGGGAGTCTGCAGACAGTGATGGTCAGCGGACATGGTGCTTGCTGCTTGGCTGGCCACGTGCTTGCTCCTGATCCTTTTTAAGTGCGCGTGGTGGCAGGGACACAGATGGGCCAGTGTGGCGCAGCATCGCATGCTATGATACTGCGATGTCATTGATTACTATGGCGCATGCACAGCATCACACTAGATGAAATTTCCTTGGGGATGGGGTAACTGGAGGGGGGGTTACCTTTGATATTTTTAATGTTTTGTTTTACTTAGTATTAAGGGATCACTAATTCAAGTTACATTGAATACAGGAAGTTGTCCCCTTTGTACTCCACCTGTCGATGGCCTGCTCAGAAGGTAAGTGGTTTAGATTCAGCTACAGAAATCAGAAGTCAAAAATTCATGGGGAAAACATAAGGCAAATGTTCAGCGACATAAACAATAACAAAACTAAATAAGTAAAAAATAAATTAATAGGAACACACAAAATAAATGGGCAGATGAGTTGGTATATATAGTTCTATATGCTAAAATTTAGAGGGAAATAATCAATCACTTATATGTCTATTTATATATTATAATGAATATACAATATGAGTAATACTGTAAACAAACCTTTACACGCACACATTCATAGTGTTTCCCATTTTCTCATTCTGTGTAATCAGACAGATTTGATATTTTTGTTTTGAATGTAACACTGAAAGGTAAGGAAATTATATATTCCAAGAGCCATTAAAATAATGGTTATGGTTATTATATTACCCGCATAGTGAAATGCGCCAGATGACATATATACTGTATATGACTTTTTACTAAAATCGCATTTCCCATATATTCCGAGCCTATACGACAACAAACCTATTAGTAGCAGCTCTCATCTATTGGGTATGAATGATGTGTGTGATATTTTTCATTCTAATTTTCTAAGCTTTAATTGGCATATATTGAAGCTTTGGCTGAAAATATGTCAACACTGTTTGAAAAAAAATATAACAAAAGGAAAAGAAAAGAAGCAATTTGCAATAATGATGGCATTTCTATGAACAGAGATAACTTCCTATGCTGTAATGTACTGAGGTTAGAAGTACGATACACAGGCAAGTCCTGGAACTATGGGGGTCATTCCGAGTGTTGATCGTACCTGTGCTAAATTTTAGCACAGCTACGATCATTCACACTGACATGCGGGGGGACGCCCAGCACAGGGCTAGTCCGCCCCGAATGTCAGTGCCGCCCCCCCCCCCTCCCTGCAGAAGTGCAAAGACATCGCACAGCGGCGATGCCTTTGCACTTCAAGAGTAGCTCCCGACCAGCGCAGCTTTAGCATACTGGCCGGGAGCTACTCGTCGCTCCCCAACCCGCAGCGGCTGCGTTTGATGTCACGCAGCCGCCGCGGCCTGCCCCCCCCCCAACGGTCTGGCCACGCCTGCGTTGGCCGGACCACTCCTCCTAAACGGCGGCTTAACGCTGCCGTCCAGCCCCCTCCCGCCCAGCGACCACTTCTGCCTCAGAGGCGATCGCTAGGCAACGATGGCTGCCATGTGCTGGCACGCTGAGGCACCGGTGCATGCGCAGTTCTGACCCGATCGCTGCTCTGCGACAAACTGCAGTGAGCGATCGGGTCGGAATGACCCCCTATATCGCTAGAAGTTGATGAGCAAACATAGCGATAGTTAACTATTTGCTTTATGTATGAGACCAAAGAATATAACTAAAAACATAATAAAGCAAGGTTTGTAGTTTATATGAGTATTATTATCGGAAACATGTTCTGCAAACTGCACTCATTGAAGTTGATTCAGAAGTAGACGCTGCTGTGTCTTTTAGTGGTTGCCATTCTGCAACTTTATGCAAGTACCACTACAATGTCCTTCCCTGTACATCCATGTGTATGAGTAAGCAAGGACTGAGACACCCACCATCAGCTTCTATATATGCTGTAATACCACCTGGTGCACCATGACCTCTTTGCTCAAGCTATATGTTTGCTATCTATGGCCCAAATGTATTATGCCTTAAAAAGTGATAAAGTGGAGTACTTAAAGAGTGATAAAGTACCAGCCAATCAGCTTCCTAACTGCCATGTTACAGGATGTATTTGAACAATGATGTCACAAAACGGAGGCTTTCAGCGCTACCCAACCGCGCTCTGTCTTACCTCTGCTGCTGGTGCGGTTCGTCATCTGAGCAATCTCCTGGCATCCTGTGCGGTCATCTGCTGTGCTGTGGCTTCTCTGTCATCACCGATGGATCTCGTGACTATAGCAAACATCTTAAGGCCACGCCACACCAGTGTTCCCTCCAAAAAAGCTATGGGCATCGCAATGGCAGTTCCTAGTTAGCTGACCTTCCTGGGCCTAATCGGGAATCACTTCCTCATCATGTGAATCCCTCATACAATTAGCAGTGAGCAAGAGGTATAAGTTCCAAGTTCCAGCACTGGCAAGCTGTCAGTGCTTTGTTCTTAGTCTGTAGTGAGCTCCTGCGTCTTCAGCTGTATTAGACTAAGTGCTTTATCCATCACAGAACCACCTGACTCCCTGGCTGATTTGAAAGGGCAATACCGTTATTTCCATCACAGCGTGTCCAGGTGCACGGCGGCATCTGTGCCTTGCTGGTTCCACCCAGCATTCAGAAAATCTGCCTTGCTGGTTCCGCCCAGCATCTGGAAAACCTGCCTTGTTGGTTCCGCCCAGCATCCGGAAAACCTGCCTTTCTGGTTCCGCTCAGCATCCGGAAAACCTGCCTTGCTGGTTCCGCCCAGCATCCAGAGAACCTACCATGCTGGTTTCACCCAGCATCCGGAAAACCTATCTTGCTGGTTCCGCCCAGCATCCAGAAACCCTGCATTGCTGACTCCATTCAGCACCCACAGAAAACGGTTCCATCCAGCATTCCGGAAAACCTGCATTGCTGACTCCATTCAGCACTTACAGAAAACCTGCACTGCTTTTTCCATACAGCACTCCGGAAAACCTGCATTGCTGACTCCATTCAGCATTCAGAGAAAACCTGCTCTGCTGGTACCGTCCAGCACTCCAGAAAACCTGCATTGCTGTCCTCATCCAGCATTTCTAGTAAACCTGCATTGCTGGTTCTGTCCAGCATCCCAGCTACTAGTCTACATTAAGACTTTCCGTTCCCGGTGACATTCCAGCTACCCTTTGCACTGGTGGTCCCCTCCACCAGTGTATCAGTACCCATATAGCTTGTTACCTCCACTCCTACATTCCTCAGCCAACTGCCACATCTGCATGAGGAAATTGTATTAAAGCCTGCATAATTCTGTCCACAGCTCTCAAGCCCAGACCAAGTAATCCGACCTAGTCCAGTTTCACAAAAACCCGCAGCCATGACAAATGACAGTCAAGAGCTGATTTGTTGGTACTTTATCACTCTTTAACTACTCCACTTTATCAATTTTTAAGGCTTAATATATTTGGCCCATTGTTTGTTGGAAAAAGTTTGCATAGCTAGACATTGAATAACTTCTGTCACTCCCTCTTTCTCATAATGGGTGACCCGAGTTAACTCAACTATCGGCCATGATAGGTTTTTATATAATAGCAGAAAGTGTCTAAGGAAATTTTTAAAAAATATGGTCAAGATGGCAGGTGTCTCCATATGCTAGTCCTAGTTGCCCGTGAACATCCAAACATTATTAACAAAGCCATCCTGTGCGGCACAATTATTGTCTGGGATTATATAAATCTTTGTAATACATACAAGTGTCAATGTCAACATTATTTCTCCTCAGTCATAAATTTCCAAGCTCTACTGACTGTAGAGCATGTCTTTATTAATGTTCTTATTGAAAGCTCATTGTATATGATATACATTCATATTTGAAATTGTATTGTACTTTGAATTTTTCCCTCCCGCTTTATTTACGTAACTTTATAAAAATGTAAATAAAAATACTCAATTGAAAAAAATCTTGCAACAGCCCGATGGCAGGTGAAAATGTACTGTAGTATGGCCTCCAATGCATGCAAAGTTTCTGAGTACACTAATACTTAAGTGACATGCCTACAGCACTCTCATTACATGCCCACCGTCTCCGTGCATCTATTTAGCAACCTCCCAGTCACCGCCCAGAAATGCCTAGCACTCTTTCAAGACATTTCAGATACCATGCTTCTCAATTGCAACATTGCCTTGGTGTCTACACTGTGTAACACATGTGCCTGATCAACTGGCATTGATCAGGCCCATTGACTACAGACCGTAGAAAAGGACACTTGGAGGACTGAAAACAAGAATATACAAAGGGCCTAATTCAGACCTGATCGCTAGCAGGCAATTTTTGCACTGCTGCAAACAGATAGTCAGATCTGTGCAGTCTTTGCACAGCCCAGGACTTACTCAGCCTCTGCGATCACTTCAGCCTGTCTGGGACCGGAATTGATGTCAGGAACCCTCCCTGCAAACACATGGACGCGCCTGCGTTTTTTCCAACCACTCATAGAAAATGGTCAGTTGCCACCCACAAACGCCTTCTTCCTGTCAATCTCCTTGCGATCGCCCGTGCGAATGGATCCATCGCACAAACCCATCGCTGAGCTGTGATCCCCTTTGTACCCGTGCGATGTGCCTGCGCATTGCGGTGCATACACATGTGCAGTTTAGACTTGATTGCCCGCTGTACAAAAACGCAGCCTAGCGATCAGGTCTGAATTACCCCAAAGTTTCTTAGTGTTGTCATTAGCAGTAACTTTCCTTTTTAACAGAGATGCATAAAATAATGCAGCAATTTTTACATGTCCATGAATTTCAAAAGTGGAGCTAATGATAAATTTTCAATACCGTTTAAAACATTTAAAATTTTGCAGCAACAAATTCTGTGAACAAAGATAAAAGAAAACAAACCCCCCCCCCAATAGTTATATAATATAAAATATGTTTTGATTTTGATTTTATCTAATTAGTCATTAACTATTTGTTATTTGGTCTAATATTGGAAATTGTACTGTCAGCAGAAAAATGGGAGATTCATTCACAAAGAAGCCCTTGGGTATAATCCATATATGAGAATAGCCATTTTGTGGGCTAATCCAATATACCCAAGAATGTTGACTATGAATATCTAGGGTTCAATTGTTTGGTGCCTTGGTGACAAAACTAGAAATTTATGAATTCAAAGGTTGCATGAATATTGGCTTAGTTCAGAAAATGGCTGAATATTGGTTCAGTCTTCAAAATGTCTGCCTCAATAATATGGATTGCGGAATGATGGGTTGATGTATATACTAACTTAATCTAAATTTGTCTATTTGGATATTAAATATTTGTTTCAGATATCCACAGAGCAGTCAGGATAAGGTTGATCTCTGATTTTAATTACAATATATATTGTCCTGTAATTTTTAGTGCAAAACTTACAATTTTGCATTTTTGCATTTATAGTTTGCAATCTCTGATTCATGTTTAACCGAATTTATGACTAACATTTGAATATTGAAGCTATCACTGGGATTATAAGTGAACCAACTGTTTTATTGTTGCTACAATAGTTAACCAAACTGTTGCTATGCTTTGAACAAGTTATTTTGTTTTACAAAAATAGTTATTTTATATTTCTAGTCTTCGTTATCGGAAAGACTAGAAACCACTTTGTTATATACTTTTGATGCTTTATTTATCTCAATATTGTTGTCTATTGAGACATTGTAGGCGCTGATAAATTAGGGCAATATTACCCCACAAAAAACCTTGATCAAACATTTTTATATATTATGTAAAAGTGAATAAACAGTACATATTAACTATCTTAATAAAAAAAAGTAGTAAAGAACTTTTCAACTTTTTACAGTAGATATTTGTATCTCATTCTATTCTCCATTATGGTTTTGAATAGCTGAAATATGGACTGTTCACCAACATCTACAAACATAGCAGCATGTGTAAGTAAAAAAGAAAAGTGCTACCCAATACCAAAAATCAGGAACAGTATAACAAAAGAAGATTAAAGGTATTTATTTGGGTGTGAATTACAATTACTTCTCACTGTATTCCTGAAATGAGCTATTCAATTAAATTAAATTAAAGTTCTTCCACTACTGGTTTTAACATAACTAACAAAAACATCAAAAAGTCATCTACTGTTAAATTTATTTGAATTTTTATTTGAAATGCATTATTCAAATATAAAATTTCTAAAATATTATTTTATTCCGAATTCCAGAACTAAAAACTTTGCTAATCATGTAACACTGAAATTTCTAGAGCCATAACGTCATTGATTTTTTTTATTTTATTTTGTCATCTATAGGAAGTATAATAGTTTTTGTTCTAATACAGTATAATCCTGATTAATATGTAGGCTTACACAGCATGTTCAAGTATTTTTTAATGATCATTCTTTTTAATTTATTATCATGATCCTTAATTTAGTTTGTGGCACAAGGGTTCCATGGAGTTGTACAAAAGGAATGAAACATACAGCAACATTACAGAGACAAGTTAATAAAATACATATATACATAACTACCTGAAACAGTTTAAAAGCCTGGCAATTTCTGCAGCAGCAGTACGTACACATGTCACATCATGTGATAGCTGTTCTCTCATTTCAATGATAGACTGCCATTTTAAAATATTTTACTTTCTAATGGGAAACCAACATATTACATAGAACGTATATTTAGTTCTCTAGCTCTTTGTATTCACTGTGCACTGTAAAAATCATAGTACGGTATATAAAAAAATACAATGGCTTTTAAAATGCTATGTTTGAGTATTACACTTTTCAATGACTTACATTCCCCTCATTAGGTTTCTGAATACACCAGAGCGTTCAGACGAAAGTGACATTATTTTACCTCTAAATTTAATATTTTGACTTTTTGCAGAAACATTTTGCGAATGGAATTAAGTGAATAATTTGTCTAGAACTCTATACTCTGTGGAAGGAAGATTTTTCCAGTACCGTTATAGAGAGGCATTAAACAGCATCTACACCATTGAACATGAATTGCCTTCAACCTTTATTTTTTGCAACGACTGCAGAGCTTAATAAATAATAGCTCTGACACACACTGTAATGGCTGTGAAAAAGAAGAAAAAACATCTTTTGTTTCATCCTTAGTGTGTTCCGTAGAAGGTTTATTTGAATAGTGGTTTTATCATTAAAAGCTGGTTATCCACAGGCATTTGCAAATGAGCTTCACTGTCAGTTTATCTTACATGAACACTTCAGTCATTTTTATGCGACAGTACAAAGGACTTGCACTGTGGGATTCTGTGAGCACAGCTGTCAGAAATGCCATCTTTACATATTACTGTCCAAGGCTTCTGTTCCTGCTAGCTGCAGACTAGACAGAAGAAATCTCTGGGGATTTGTATAGCATATTTCCAATGCGTACTAAAGATGGATAAAAACAAATCTAGAAAAATCACAATGCATTATCACATCAAACACAAGCTTCTGTACAAGATCGGTTTAACCTTTGATGTAAAAAAAAAATAATATTCAGGAATTTCCTAGAGAATCTTAAAATGTTAAATTTGGACACCCATTTTGTTGTGGCGATAAAAATCTAGTGTTAAACAAATTTAAGAACTTATCCCCACTTCTCTTGTTAAAAGATAATTTCAATATTTCTAGGGGACCATGCAAGAAAATCGAGATACAAAATTACAGAAATGTAAATATATTCAAATATCCATAGTTATTCATATTTTAATTATCTTTGAGCTATAGATTTTTGTATTTGGAAGTATATTTATTTGTATGACTCAGAATCTAAATATGGCTTATCATTTATGTAGCGATGAATACTATTATTTGGCGAATTTTGAATTTCTACAAACCATAGTGTTTTATTTTGCAGAGTGTGCTAAAACAAAAAACTGTTTTCAAAATTGACATTTAAAATGCTGTTTGCTTTAACAAAAAATGATCTAATATAGAAAATGGATTTTTGCTCCAACACACTTTGTAATTGACTTTATATACAATTAAAACTTATTTTTAAGTAAGTCGTTTAATTAAATCTGTAAAAATAAGTAACTATAGTATACTATTTGTCCTTCATACAGAACCATGATAGAGTTAAATACTCTATCTGTAAATTTAAGAATTGGTAACATGAAGGGTTTTCATCTAAAGTTTATATGAAAGCCATAGGAAAAACTAAACAGAATAAAATAAATATAAGTTATGCGGCTGTACTTGCTTAGTTGCAGAGTGGTGATTTTGAACACAGCATGATTCACTTTGCTTTAGAACCTAATGAATACCTGATAAGAATCAAACAATTAAAAGTCAAAGAAATGTGCATTAAAAAAATATTCTAAAATGTACATGAAAGTCTGGATAAAATAAATGCACCTGTATTTGCTATGCATAGAGATTAAAGTGGACTCAAAATATTCTCTTTGATTATATATTCTTCAGAATACATAACACAGTATGTAATAACAACAATCCTCTCTGTACTGTTATATTTATAAATTCCAGCTTATGCTTAAAGTACTTTATTTTCAGCCGAGAGAGAGAGAGAGAGAGAGAGAGAGAGAGAGAGAGAGAGAGAGAGAGAGAAATCAAACCTTTATAACTGTATTCTTCTTACAGGTCATGCCTTATACTTTCTAAATATATATTGTTCTTAGGAGTCCAGACAGTAACATCATAAAATCTTTGTTTTACCGATTGGTCATTCACTTTGCTTGTTGTGTTCCACTCTTCATCTTACCCAAGGTCGGACTCGTCCACAGGGGTACAGTGGGAAACCCCCGTTGGACCTCACTGCCTGTGGGCCCACCTCCTCCTCTAGGGATCAGGTTCAGACTGTGCATTTGAATTATACATCATAGATATGTTTTCTTATACAGTGTCGGACTGGCTCATGAAGGGCCCACCGGGAGGAAGCAATGGTAGAGGCCCATATTTTAGGGTGTGGCCAGTCTTCAGAGGGGCTGTGGCCAGCTGCAACAGAGGCTTGACTAACCATTAGAAGTTAGTGCTCCTTAATAGTCTGTGCCCCTTAATAAATATATATAGTAAATGCTGTAGGTGCATGCATGATAATGTACCACATTAATTACTGCAATGCACTATAGAAAATATACCATAGTAATGTGCAGTATAAGGTAACATTTGTAATGTATAATTCAAGTGCACAGTCTGAAACTTGATTCCTAGAGGAGAAGGTGGGGCCCCCAGGCAGAGGGGCCCACCGGTGGTTTCCCATGTGCCCCAGTCTAACCCTGATCTTATACTACACAGGACTATGGTGTATTATCTACAGTGCATTGCTATAATTAATCTGGTACATTATCATGCATGCACTAGCAGTATTAAATATATAGAGTTATCAAGGGGCTCAGACCATGCACTAATGATTAGCTAAGCCTCTAAGCATAGGCCCCTAGTACTATATTTCCCTGTTGGGCCCTTCATGCCCTAATCCGACACTGATCTCACCCCAATGAGAAGCAACATTTCTTTACTTCATTAAAAGGAAATGGGTGTGTCGCGGTTCACTGGGAAAGTTCCATGTTTGTGTGTCTAATGGTAGAAGCAGGGAAGCACCACAGAAATAAGTGAACTGAAGGCTTTATGTTAACACACACAGGGTAGTGCAAGGTGAAGCAAGTTGGAAGCAGTAAACACAGGCAATTGGATATGCAAGATTACTGCAGATGATATAGTAGGTAGGATAATTGCAGATGATACTGGTATAAGGAATATGCAGGATAATTCATATAGCTTAGTAGTAACACAAAGTCCATAAACCAGTAAAGTGAACACACTAGTAACACTGGTATAAAGCAGGTAACTAACAGTAGCATATTGTCTGTATCAGTGAAATGTGGCACACAGAACTCACACACTCCATCACCACCACCCCTTCAATCAGGTACAAAATGCTCTGCTCCTGGACTTCCGTCTTATTTTATGATTGCCGTCATCTGTGTTGAACTAGTTCATTGGTGAGAAAGGTGTTTTACCATAGCTGGATAAGTCACAGAAGTATAATGTCCACACAGGAAACACTACACCGGGCCAGACCCCTGGGAATGACTTAATGCTCTGGCAAAGAGGGTTCTTTAGAGCTGGTTAATATTAGAAAGTCACAGGCAGGGCCATAACTAGCTATGGGCGAGAGGTGCATTGCACACAGTGCAATGCGGAAAAATTTCCGCAGGCACCCGCCGGGTCATGCCACACTTCCGCCTGCCCACCATCGCCGCTAGGTAACTGCAGCGCTGCCAAAGAGCACGGTGTGGTCTACCAAGCGCTGTGCTCTACATGCCGCTTCTCCTCCCCCACCCCAGACTGGGCTGCCCTCTCACCAGCATTACTAAGTGGACTCGGAGTGGTGCCTGAAGGACGAGGACTGTGTCACCTGGCAGCAGCTGATCTTGAAGGAAGAGGCTGAGCATGCTCTTCACCAATCCCTTCTCCCCTCAGCTGCGCTCCTCAATGGGGGGCATGACGTCAGGTCATGCGCGCCCACACAACGTTTGGCGCTTGACATGGGGAGCTGCAGCCACTGAAGAGCTGGGGAAGGTGAAAAAAAGGATGGAGCAGGGACCCATGCACCAGCACCTGTCAGCGCTGCACTCCTCACTCTAGTAGTCGGATTCACAGGAGCGCACACCACCACAGGGTAGGGACTTATTACAAACCCTCTCATCCCCACTCCCTGGTGGACCGCTCACTTGCTCTCTCCATAGCGCTCCCCTCTATATGCCGCTCACCTCTATCCCAAGCCCTCCCCCCATGTTACTCTCACCTGCTCTCTCCCTAGCCCTCCCCCCATGTTACTCTCACCTGCTCTCTCCCTAGCCCTCCCCCATGTTACTCTCACCTGCTCTCTTCCTAGCCCTCCCCCCATGTTACTCTCATCTGCTCTCTCCCTAGCCCTCCCCCATGTTACTCTCACCTGCTCTCCCCCTAGCCATCCCCCCATGTTACTCTCACCTGCTCTTTCCCTAGCCCTTCCCCTATGTTAATCTCACCTGCTCTCTCCCTAGCTCTCCCCCATGTTACTGTCACCTGCTTTAAACCTAACCCTCCCCCTGCATTCTTTTCACCTGCTCTCTCCCTAGCTCTCCCCCATGTTACTGTCACCTGCTCGAACCCTAACCCTCCCCCTGCATTCCTTTCACCTGCTCTCTCCCTAACCCTCCCCCTGCACTCCTCTCATCTGCTCTCTGCCTAGCCCTCCCCCCACATTCCTCTCACCTCCTCTCTCCCTAGCGCTCCCCCCGCATTCCTCTCACCTGCTGTCTCCCTAGCCCTCCCCCATGATCCTCTCACCTGCTCCCACCCTGGCCCTCCTGCATTCCTCTCACCTGCACTCTCCCTAGCCCTCCCCCTGCATTCCTCTCACCTGCTCTCTCTCTAGCCCTCCCCGCGTTCCTCTCACTTGCCCTCTCCCTAGCCCTCTCCCTGAGTTACTCTCACCTGCTCTCTACCTAGTCCTCCCCCTGCATTACTCTCACCTGCTCTCTCCCCAGCCCTCCCCCTGCGTTCCCCTCATCTGCTCTCTTCCTAACCCTCCCCCTGCATTCTTTTCACCTGCTCTCTCCCTAGCCCTCCCCCCATGTTCCTCTCACCTGCTCTCTCCCTAGCCCTTCCCCCATGTTCCTCTCACCTGCTCTCACCCTAGCCCTCCCCGCATTCCTCTCAATTGCTCTCTCCCTAGCCCTCCCCCTGCGTTACTCTCACCTGCTCTCTCCCTAGCCCTCCCCGCATTCCTCTCACCTGCTCTCTCCCTAGCCCTCCCCCGTGTTCCTCTTACCTCCTCTCTCCCTAGCCCTCCCTGCATTCCTCTCACCTGCTCTCTCCCTAGCCCTCCCCATGTTCCTCTCTCCTGCTCTCTCCCTAGCCCTCCCCCTGCATGCCTCTCACCTCTTCTCTCCCTAGTGCTCCCCCCGCATTCCTCTCATTGCTCTCTCCCTAGCCCTCCCCTGTGTTCCTCTCACCTGTTCTCACCCTAGCCCTCCCCCTGCATTCCTCTTACCTGCTCTCTCCCTAGTTGTCCCCCTGTGTTCCTCTCACATGCTCTCTCCCTAGCCCTCCCCTGTGTTCCTCTCACATGCTCTCACCCTAGCCCTCCCCCCGCGTTCCTCTCACCTGCTCTCTCCCTAGACATCTTCCCACGTTCTTTTCACCTGCTCTCTCCCTAGCCCTCCCCCCGCATTCCTCTCACCTGCTCTCTCCCTAGCCCTCTCCGCATTCCTCTCACCTGCTCTCTCCCTAGACTTCTACCCGCGTTCCTCTCACCTGCTCTCTCCCTAACCCTCCCCGCATTCCTCTCACCTGCTCTCTCCCTAACCCTCCCCGCATTCCTCTCACCTGCCCTCTTCCTAGCTCTCCCCCCGCATTCCTCTAACCTCCTCTCTCCCTAGCCCTCCCCCGCATTCCTCTCACTTGCTCTCTCCCTAGCCCTCCCCCTGCATTCCTTTCACCTGCTCTTACCCTAGCCCTCCTCCTGTGTTCGTATCACCTGCTCTTACCCTAGTTTTCCCCCCACATTTCTCTCACCTGCTCTCTCCTTAGCCCTCCCCCCGCGTTCCTCTCACCTGCTCTTACCCTAGCCCTCCCCATGTTTCTCTCACCTGCTCTCTCCCTAGCCCTCCCCCCATGTTCCTCTCACCTGCTCTCTCCCTAGCCCTCCCCCCACGTTCCTCTCACCTGCTCTCTCCTTAGCCCTCCCCCCGCATTCCTCTCACCTGCTCTAACCCTAGCCCTCCCCCTGTGTTCCTCTCACCTGCTCTCTCCCCAGCCCTCTCCCTGTATTCCTCTCCCCTGCTCTTTCTCTAGCCCTCCCCCTGCGATCCTCTCACCTGCTCTCTCCCTAGCCCTCCCCCCATGTTCCTCTTACCTGCTCTCTCCCTAGCCCTCCCCGCATTCCTCTCACCTACTCTCTCCCTAGCCCTCCCTGTGTTCCTCTCTCCTGCTCTCTCCCTAGCCCTCCCCCTGCGTGCCTCTCACCTCCTCTCTCCCTAGTGCTCCCCCTGCGTTCCTCTCATTGCTCTCTCCCTAGCCCTCCCCCCGTGTTCCTCTCACCTGCTCTCACCCTAGCCCACCCCGTGTTCCTCTCACCTGCTCTATCCCTAGCCCTCCCCCTGCATTCCTCTTACCTGCTCTCTCCCTAGCCATCCCCCTGCCTTCCTCTCACATGCTCTCTCCCTAGCCCTCCCCATGAGTTCCTCTCATCTGCTCTCTCTAGTCCTCACCCCGCGTTCCTCTCACCTGCTCGCTCCCTAGACCTCTTCCTGCGTTCCTCTCACCTGCTCTCTCCCTAGCCCTCTCCGCATTCCTCTCACCTGCTCTCTCCCTAGCCCTCCCCGCATTCCTCTCACCTGCTCTCTCCCTAGCCCTCCCCGCATTCCTCTCACCTGCTCTTTCCCTAGCCCTCCCCCAGTGTGCCACTCTGCTGCTGCAATGTGTAAAAATGAGGGACTCTGCCTGCCTAATGTGTAAAAAGGGGGACTCTGCTTCTGTAATGTGTAAAAAAGGGGGATTTTGCCTGCCTAATTTAAAAAAAAGGTGGACTCTGCCTGCTTTAATGTGTAAAAAGGGAATCTCTGCTGCCATAATCTGTAAAAAGGGGACTCTACCTGCCGTAATGTGTAAAAAGGGGACTCTACCTGCCGTAATGTGTAAAAATAAGTGCTTCCTGCCGCACTGTGTAAAAGTGAGCTCTGTCTGCCGTAATGTGTAAAAGAGAGCTCTGTGGCTATGCCCCTTCTCCATGAAGCCATGCCCCTATATTTTTTCAGCGCGTCTGTGGCACACACTGACCTTATTTTGTGTATTGGGGGGGTGCTAAATGTCTAGTTATGGCACTGGTCACAGGTGTAGCCATAGCTGCTAAATCAATTAATTACACTGACTTCAGAATGTGCTGGAAGTACCACAAGAAAGAGCAACACCACAGACTCGAGAGTAGTACCGCACAGAATCGTGACGGGGTGCCAGTGGCATCCTAATCCTCTATGTGAATAATGTAACAGGGACTGAAGACAAAAATACCCCTCTTCCAAGTTCCTTTCATTCTTTATTGACATATAAAATAATTTGGCAAAGGGAAGGAAAGGTACGCTTGTAAACAGATGTTGCCTAGTGTTATCAATCAGAAGTTTACAACCCAGAGGCACTGTGGACTCCCCAAAAATCTACAAAAAGGAAGAAGTTGTCTGCGCTAAGACAGCACTGATCCAAAATGATATGTACTCGGAAAAACTGTAGCTGACAACAAAATATTTAATATGACTGCAGTCGTAGGTAATTTTGGGGGAATCCCCTATGATTATTATAAGCACAAGATTATGTAACAATACCTTAATAAATGCCAGCATGTACCAGTCTCTGTGTATTCCTCCTAGGGTTTAGAAGGATCTTTGTCTGGAATGATGTGAATTGTTAAATGTGCCAGGTAGAACCAACTATCTGGCATCTAATCACTGGTGTATTTATAATGGGTGCAGTGTATGTGGGCTCCTGGTGTCCAGGGGATCCCACACTGCACCTATTTTTTAGTACTTACCCTCCAGTGTCCTGCATTGGCAGCAGCAGTGCTGCAGTAATCACCAGGAAAATGGCATGGCGGACATTTTCCTGGCATTTTGCGCATG
The DNA here is from genome assembly GCF_028390025.1 of Pseudophryne corroboree. Lineage (NCBI taxonomy): Eukaryota > Metazoa > Chordata > Amphibia > Anura > Myobatrachidae > Pseudophryne > Pseudophryne corroboree. The sequence goes on from NC_086448.1 coordinate 63,346,839, forward strand.
TGTGGTAAGGAAATCACTAGGAAAATGGGCGCTGGGCCATTTTGCCAGAGACCTGTGCATGCACAGTAGACTCTGGGAAAGCACTAGGGTCCCCTAGGGACCCTAGTGCCCAGAGTCTACATCGCTGTTGGCTAAAGAGTAGGGGGCCCAGGTGGAGTCTGCACATGGGTCTCCTCTTCTCTAGAAGCGCCCCTGCATCTACTGTAATATATTTGGTACTAATTGGAACATTTAACACTGAGGTAGAGATGTGTCAGGACCTAGGCATTGTAGAGTTTGTACGAGAAGAGAGTGCTCATAATCAGGAAGATGTATCAAACAGGAGATAGATAAAGCCGAGAGAGATAAAATACCAACCAGATTCTAACTACCATTTTTCAAATACAGCCTATAAAATAGAAGTTAGACTGTGATTGGTTGGTACTTTATTTCTTTTGACTGTATAGCTCTGCAAGGTCTGATACATCTTCTCCCCAGTATGACTAGAAGGGAGTAATGACCTTTATATTTATCAGTGATCAAACCATTCACCACCTTAGTCAGTGCAGCCTCTGTGGAGTATTGGGAACGAAAGTCGGACAGAAATGGGTCAAAAAGGTATTGTGAAGAAAGAAAGCATGTTAGGCAAGTGTTGGCAACTGCCTCAAGAAGCTCAGAAGGGCAGGAAAGCTGATGGATGGGGTGGTAAATTTCAGAGAGACTTTTGGGACAGAATTTTTATTTTCCAGAATTGGAGTAATTACTGTGTGCTTGAAAAATGACAGAAAGATACCAGGAGAGAGAGAGAGAGAGAGAGAGACATTGTAGGTGTTAGTTAAGGTTGGGATGAGCACCAGAGACAGGGACTGAATGATTTGTGAGGGTAGTATAGCATGAATTTAGCCCTGCATTTGTTACTTTAGTGAATCTCAAAAATGTCTTTACTATATATGTAGAAGCAGAAATCAGAGAATTCCTAGTTTGTTGGCAAGTCGTGGCCAATAAATATGTCACTTTTCATTTTCCATCTACCCGCGAGAGTACTATTGGATTGTTCAACTCACAGCTCAATGGCACCCCTGTGAATATTATGAAGCTTGCCAGTGATATATTAATTTGGAGAGTTTGTTAACAGAGCACCGTACAGGGTGAAATCAGGAGCCATAGAGGTCTTTTCATTTGATAAAGATCTTTCTTGAATGCATATGCACAGTCTGTTCATTGCAGAGTATGTGTTTTACTGTTACACAGCATTTCTACAGAGTACAATAACTCTTTCCTGCACCATCGTATCAGTGGCCCTCATTCCGAGTTGTTCGCTCGGTATTTTTCATCGCATCGCAGTGAAAATCCGCTTAGTACGCATGCGCAATGTTCGCACTGCGACTGCGCCAAGTAACTTTACTATGAAGAAAGTATTTTTACTCACGGCTTTTTCATCGCTCCGGCGATCGTAATGTGATTGACAGGAAATGGGTGTTACTGGGCGGAAACACGGCGTTTCAGGGGCGTGTGCCTGAAAACGCTACCGTTTCCGGAAAAAACGCAGGAGTGGCCGGGGAAACGGTGGGAGTGCCTGGGCGAACGCTGGGTGTGTTTGTGACGTCAACCAGGAACGACAAGCACTGAACTGATCGCACAGGCAGAGTAAGTCTGGAGCTACTCTGAAACTGCTAAGTAGTTAGTAATCGCAATATTGCGAATACATCGGTCGCAATTTTAAGAAGCTAAGATTCACTCCCAGTAGGCGGCGGCTTAGCGTGTGTAACTCTGCTAAATTCGCCTTGCGACCGATCAACTCGGAATGAGGGCCAGTGTCTCTTTATTTTGATTTGCAGCTTTTATCACCTTGGTTATTGGGTTATTTATATTCAGTAGTTATTTTTGATCCTACTGACACTGCAGTCAGGGCACACAGTCCACCAAGGTAAAGGCCATTATTATATTTAGCCACTTCATAAGTATTGCTGTCAGACACTCTAGAAGGTGGATCCTCGTCCAATCTGCTGTTCCTCCTTCAACCCTTCATTTGGGTTCCCTAGTAGACTGGAGAAGCTGAAACTTAAACTTAGGGGTCAAAATATCATTAGGTGGTTTTACAAAATGTATGATTTTAAACAGTTTTCTTGATGGTTTTGAATTTAAAGCAATAAACATCATGTATTTCCTCTTTGTTAAAGAATCTGATTTAAATCCTGTGGAAAACCGATAATTGACAAATTAACCTCTTGGACGATACTTCTCTCCTGAGCATAGATATTGGGTTATATTTACTTAGTGGCAGGTTTTCCAAGCTGCTGATTTACAGTGGTTTTTCCCACAGGGTTTAGAACAGCATTAATGTTAGACAGGGGCAAGGGAGTAGCTACCATAGGTGCAGGGAGTGCAGCTGCTATGGGGCACAGAGCTGAGAGGGGCCACCTAACCTGTCACAGTTACATGTGTTATATACAAGGATGTAGCTACCATAGGAACTGGAGAGGAAATATAATGTTACATAATAAGAAGCGGAGCATTGCAATGTGGCACAATATGACATGGAGGCTCTATAGTGTGCATAATATAAACTGGTGACACTGTAATGTGGCACAATATGTAGTGGGGACACTGTAATGTGACATAATATAAACTGGAGCACAATATGATGTTGGGGCACTGTAATATGGCACAATATGATGTGGGGGCACTGTAATGTAACATAATATAAACTGGGGGCATTGTAATATGGCACAATATGATGTGGGGGCACTGTAATGTAACATAATATAATCTGGTGATGCTGAATGTCGTAATGTGAATTGGGGTACTGTGTTACATAATGTGTACTTGCAGCACTACAGTGTGGCATAATGTGAATTAGGGCACTGCTATGGTTCATAAAATAAAACAAGACACTACAATGGGGCATAACATTAACAACTTCTGCGGAGAGGTGTCTTTTTAGAAGTATTGGGACAGGGGCTCCTTCAAAATGTTTCTATGGGGCCCACAGAGTTCTGGTTACACCACTGTTCAGGCAGCTATATGTACACATAGCCCCCTGTCCTTGTGGGTGCAAAGAGGTAGTGGTGTATGTGTGTGTGTGTGTGTGTGTGTGTGTGTGTGTGTGTGTGTGTGTACTACTACCCAGGCCTGGACTCATTGGAGGGACCCAAGTCAGCTGGTGAGCTTAACAGGATTAGTTGACCTATTTTATGATTCAGTCAGAGCTCTCAGTTAATATTCATTACCTATCCAGAAAATTAAAAGGTCAGCTATATACCAATAACACAGCTAAATCTTTTTAGTTACACTCATATCTTATAAAAAATAAACTACGTTCCACTTCCCATATGTAATCATTGGCAACAGACAGGGCTACGGATGAGCCCATAGCACAGCCAGTCATTTGTCTAAAAATGTTTCCATCAACAAGAAAATAATTGTGTCTCAAAGTAAATTCTAATAAACTAAGAATAAATTCAATATTCGGTCCTGCTTAATCACAATTATTCAAAATGAGATGTTTAACTGCTACCAAACCAGCAAAATAGTCACTCCACCTTGGGGCCTCTGTGTGTCCTTATGTATTTGTGGTATAATGTAAAACAGTGGTACCACAGGAAAATCACTCGACAATTTTTGATTAATCTCCAATTAAATAATACCTGATACTACTGCTGTTTGTTACAAATTATCCAATTTTTACTTGTATATAGCCATAGGGTCACCAAATGGCAATGAGTAGCACTATCTATGAAACAGACGGTAACACTCACACTTATAATAAATAGTGTCCATAACTATTATGGAACATCCTTTATCAGCCCTATAAATGATGTGTTGTCTTTTTCCTAGGGACTGTAACGCCCACTGTTCCTCCCTAGACAAATTATGATAAATAGGGTTTTTTGGTCCATTAACATTAAGTCCATCATTCATGAAAAAATTTTTTGGACGATTTTGAAGACACTGAATCAAATTGTGATTTAGGACCTGACTTTTTACACACATATATATATATATATATATATATATATATTACGGTTGCTGGAGAGTGCATCTAAGAGGTGAAAAGGTATTCAGGTGCTGTAATCTTCAAATGTAGCCAAGGAAAAATTGAGCAATACTTTTGGAGTTCTCTTGTGTATATATTGATGGCAACGTCCTCTGACAAATCTATGTTGATGTTGTGAGACAAACCTTTTACCTAACATCTGGCATTCATTGATTTATATCTGGGGTTCTTCCCCTGGGGTACTAGTACACCCAGGAGTACTCACTGTGATGTTCAGGTGTACTTGAAAATATTCTGTTATTATGGTGTGGGAGCTGCACATGATAATCAGACACATAGGAAAAGCAGGGATCCTAGGGCCCTCTAGAACCATGCATCACAGTAAGAACCTGATAACAAAATAAAAGAGACTATCCCCCTATTCCATTATAAGAAAGCATATTTGAGGCCAGGGCTGCCATCAGAAATTGTGGGGGCCGAAAATGACAAAATAAGCAGGCCCCCCCATCCCTAATATTGTGTCACATATAGGTGGGCATGCGGTAACTGAATACCGCTGCTGAATAAAAGAAAAACAGCGCTATCATTAGTGATAGATAGCAGGAACTGCACCTATCATACACAATGAGGTTATAATGCTTTAATGGGGCTCATAATTCCTTGTAAAATCTTCAGGCAATAAAAATTATTCTTTGTCTCCACTGAATGTTTATGTCCCCTTCTGGATAATAGGGAGGGGGGGGGGGGTCTTCTTTACATATCTCCTAGCCTTGCATTAGCACTCTACCAAATTTATGTACTTTTCATAGGCAAACGCAGAGGGGGTTTCCAGCTGCCCGAAAAACCCCCCTCCTCTTGGAAAGTGGCTCAAATGAGGACAAAAGCAATGGTATATAATAGGATTACTAGAGCTGCTGCCACATCATGCAGTGTAAGGGACAGAGCGGAGCTGCTGCACGTGCCCAGTTTGTGTTTGTTGTTCTCATTCCTCAATCAATGTAACGGATTGGAGATTTGTTACCAGGAAGAAGAGACAGGAGCCTTACCCTGAGGTGGGAGAATGTGTGCTTAGAAAGTGCAGTACTGGTTCTATTATGTTTGTGTATTTATTTATTTATTATGGTACGTTTAACCTTTTCCTGACCATTTATTTATATTATTTAAATATGTTTGATACAGCCTATATTATAGGCAATCTATAGTGTTAAATGTTAATACTGTATTCCGGGAGATTGTGTACTGCATTTGGAAACACACCCCCCCCCTCTAGAAATCCTGCTTTTGCCACTGCTTTTTGGAGGGTGTGTGTAAGGAAGTGTATTTCTTAACCAGGAAGGGGGGCAAAGGGTCAATGAAGGGATATGCCTCTCTTAACCAGGACCCCTGGCATCTCCACTGATATGCAGTGCAGCTTGCATACACAGACTTCATCCAGCAGCCTTAATGCAGAGCACACTCTCAGCTGTGCCTCCCGGTAGCAGGTGTCAACAGCACAACAACACAGCCATGATTTCTTCACCGGGACAACCTCACAATTGCCGCATCTACAGGTCTGTCTCTGGCTCTACTCAGGAGGGGAGCTGCACCTTGTACTACTGCCTCCTTCACGGATGGTTCCAGTAGGGAGACTGGCCTGAAGTCTATGTATCATCCCCAGCAGGTGGGACTGGGGTATGTAGGGCCCACCGGGAGGATGCAGCGGTAGAGGCCCATGCTTAGGGTTGGCTAACCATGGTATGGGCCCCATGATAAATATATATAGTAAATACTGCTAGTGCATGCATGATAATGTACCAGATTAATAATTGCAGTGCATTGTAGATAATATGTATAATGTACAATTCAAGTGCACAGTCTCGAACCTGATCCCTAGAGGAGGTGGGCACCCTGGCAGTGGGGCCCACTGGTGGTTTCCCCTGTACCCCTGTGGGCCAGTCCAACCCTGCCTGCCTCCAATGCTGCCAGTCACTAAACACACTGTTGCACACAGCCAGTACATTCCCAGCACAGATCCAGCTCCTTGTAAGTTGCCCCTGGGCCCCAATCTCTCTCTGGGTAAGGTACAACAGTCCCTGCTGCCCCCCCTTCCCGATGGCGGCCCTGTGCGGACAATAGTTTAATTGTCATTGTTTCATAAATTATAATACGTGAGAAATATATATCTGCCATTTATTCTATTCTTTTATTACTATCATTTTGAAATAGATTGTACATCTTTTGCTTTTACATACATGTATATTTAGTGGTACCTAAACATTTTATCTAATAGCAATTATATTTATTAAACATGTATTGCTTTGCAAATGTTGGGGGAACAAATATCACAAATGTGGGTACCCAGATGGAAAATGATTGAGATCCACTGTGCTATATTATATCTTGGTATCATTAAAATCCTTTTAGTTGTCATTGAGGAGGGTGAAGAGAAAAAAAATACTATTGCCAGAAAATATCAGGGTTTTTTTTTTTTTAGTACATAATTAAAACAGTGCGGAGAAAATGAAGGCGTTGTCATGTTTTTATGAATTGCTATATAGTCTAACATGTTTTTAATTAAAGTACACATCTGTATTCTCCTTCATATCCTATTACGGCATGTATTCAGGTAATTGTGCTGTTCAAATTGATCAAAAAGTCTTTGTTTTGTCAGAAAGGCCTATTCCCAGTCATGTCATCCGATTCTTCGTTCTACACGGAAACAAATCAAATACATGCATTTAGCTCGTTCTTTCTGTCCCCCCAGAGGCTCTAAGCGCATAAAGCCTAACCTCAGTCTTCGCGAGTCCCAGGTGAGCCAGTCTCATGAACTTGATCTGGATTGCTCTTTTCTTACAAAGAATTGATCTCAGCAGCGTTTCTGTTTGCAGACACTTAACGGTTTTCAGCAATGGAAATTTAATGAATAACTTTTAGAGAAATTTCCCTAATGAAAACAGTTCAGAAGCTGACGTCTTATGGGAAATGATTCACAAGCTATCCTTTTATTCTTGCTTTAACCACAGCACGAATTGTGACTATCATTGGATCATTATTGGTTTGTTAATCAAAATCTAAAATATAATTATTTTGCACCCGTGCCGCAGGTCGGTGCTGTAGTGAACTACTTAAATAAAGATTATTTGAGAACATAATAGTGTAGCAGTGCCGAAAAACAAATGAGGAGTTTTAAGTATTGCCAAGTTGTACTATACAGCACTGGAACAAGAATAACATTTGTAGCATCATTTATCAACACAAGCTCTAACCCGTTTTCTTTAGTTTGTACAGATACAAAGATTATTTTTTTGTTTTTATCAAAATTAAAAGCTTTTGCTGCAATGGGGCTGTGCCAAAATTTAACTATTGTTTCCACTCCATTGACTTTGGCAGGAATAAGTGTTTTTTGTTTTATTTTAATCTTCCAAATTGAATGTCACTGTTTTTGGGACTGATAAAGTAAGACTTTTATTATACTATAGCTAAAAAATATAATTTTAAATTATAGGCATTATATGAGGGGAGAAAGGGGATTTTTTTTTTTAAGAGAAATACTTTTTTGTGTGTATGTTACTATAAAATAGTCGGCTCCATAAAATATACCCACTTATTTTGTTTTTAAATTCTAATAAAAAACAATTAACTGCACTGAAAAGTGAACTGAGCCTCTATAAAGACCAGTGTAGTGCCATAAATATTTTAATTTTGGAAAACCATATATTCAAAATCAATAATAAACAACTAAATTCACATATAAAGATCCACATACAATAGTGTTGTTAGCACAACTAATGTGGGCCATACCTACCTACTCTCCGGGAGAAAGTCGCGAGAGACTCACGATTTTACGGGTTGTCCCCCTGCACTCCAGGAAGAGTAGGTCCCCCCTCATCCACATCCTGCCCATTCCCTAGTGAAGTGGGCAGAACAGGGAGAAAATGCAAAAAATTGTGGGTCCTTATGGAGGGGGCCGGGCTAGAATTATGCAAATTATCATAATTTTAGCCCCAACCCTTCCTCGAACACCCATGAAACCTGCAGTTCCCTGTTCTGCCAATTCCAATCCTATATGATGTTTGGCGGTCAGAAGTACCAATTGATGGTTATCAATGATTGACAATCCATCAGGGAATCTACAAAAAACTGCTGACTCGCTGATCCCAATAATTTATTGTTCAGTATCAGCTAATCGAGGATTTCCAACATGGTTGATTTCCCCAATCCCCTGACCTAGGCATTGGGAGAGTAGGGAATTACCCCAATACACTCCTGATATATGGGCCCATAATACAATGTCACTGATTCCAGGACATGCAAACAATGTATCCGTGAAAATAGGAATTTAATACCTACCAGTAATTCCTTTTCTCATAGTCCATAGTGGATACTGGGGTGACATTAGTGCCATGGAGTATAGATCGGGTCCATTGGAGCCTGGCACTTTAAGAAATCATTAGTGTGTGCTAGCTCCTCCCCTCTATGCCCCTCCTAGCAGACTTAGTCTAGGAAAACTGTGCCCGAGGAGACAGACATACTGAGAGAGAAGGATATAAAAACAAAAAGCGGTGAGGTAACGAACCAACACACAACAAAAACAAAGATAGCAGAGCTAACCAGAACAGAGGAAAGCAATGCTAAATATAATAAGGATAGCAACACTAACCAAACATGGAACAGGGACAGCAACAGCAGACCCAACCAAGAACACTTACAGCCATGTAAGCAGGAATTCGAAGCACTGAGGCGGGTGCCCAGTATCCACTACGGACTACGAGAAAAGTAATTACCAGTAGGTATTAAATTCCTATTTTCTCTAATGTCCTAGTGGATACTGGGGTGACAGTACCATGGGGAAGTCCCAAAGCTCCCAGAATGGACGGGAGAGTCCTGAGACCCCTGTAAAACCGCCTGACCAAACTGAAGGTCATCACTGGCCAAGGTGTCGAACCCATAGAACTTTACGAACGTGTTCGAACCAGACCAAGTAGCTGCACGGCACAACTGTAAGGCCGAGACACCCCAGGCAGCTGCCCAGGAAGAACCCACTGACCTAGTGGAGTGGGCCTGGATAGAACTCGGCAGCAGCAACGCTGCAGAATAATAGGCTTGTTGAATGGTCAACCTAAGCCAACGAGCAATTGACTGCTTAGAAGCAGGATGACCAATTTTGGTAGCATCATTAAGGACAAAAAGGGAGTCAGACTTCCTGTGATGAGCTGTCCTCTTTATGTAAATCCTCAAAGCCCTCACAACGCCCAAGGACTTTGAAGCAACCGATGTGTCAGGTAGTACCAGAACCATTATCGGTTGATTAATGTGAAAAGCTGATAACACTTTTGTCAAAAACTGTGGGCAGGTTCCGAGCTCCGCCCTATCCTTGTGAAATATCACATATGGGCTCTTACAGGATAAGGCCCCCAATTTTGATGCACGCCTAGCAGAGGCTAAAGCCAGCAATGTGACAGTCTTCCACATTAGATATTTCAAGTCAACCCTGTGTAAGGGTTCAAACCAGTCCGACTGTAGAAAGGTCAAGACCACATTGAGATCCCACGGAGCTGTGGAAGGAACAAAGGGTGGCTGAATGCGAAGAACACCCTTTAGGAAAGTCTGTACTTCTAGTTGTTTTTGGAAGAATATAGAGAGAGCCAAAATCTGAACCTTAATTGAGCCTAACCGTAGGCCCTTATCCACATCTGCTTGCAGGAAAAGCAGAAAATGGCCAAGTCGAAATTCTGCAGGAGGATATTTTCTATCCTCGCACCACGAGACATGTTTCTTCCAGATACGGTGGTTATGTTTGGACGTGACCACCTTACGGGCCTGGACCATAGTGTAAATAACCTTGGATGGGAGATCCTTTCTGGTTAAGATCTCCCTTTCAACTTCCAAACCATTAAACGTTGCTGCAGTAAGTCTGGATAGACAAACAGTCCTTGTTGAAGCAGGTCCTTGAGCAGCGGCGGAGGCCAGGGTACCTCCAGGGACATGGTCAGGAGTTCCGCCTACCAGGCCCATCAAGGCCGATCCGGGGCAATTAGAATTGCCTGAACTCTTTACCTTTTGGGTCTTTTTAGAACTCTTGTAATGAGAGGGATTAGAGGAAACAGGTTCCATGGCGCCGTCAGAGCATCCACTGCTGCAGCCTGCGGATCCCTCGTTCTGGAACGACAGAGCTTCTTGTTGAGACAAGAAGCCATCAGGTCTATCTGTGGACAGCCCCACCAGTAAATCAGTTGTTGGAACACCTGAGGGTGAAGGCCCCATTCCCCCGGATGGAGATCATGTCTGTTGAGGAAGTCTGCTTCTCAGTTGTCCACTCCTGGAATTAATATGGCTGAGATGGCGCTTGCATTGGCTTCTGCCCAGAGGAGTGTCCTTGACACCTCTCACAATGCGGCCCTGCATTCCTCCCTGTCGGTTGATGTATGCCACCGCCGTGACGTTGTCCAACTGTACCTGGATGGCATGATTCCAAAGGATAAATGCTAATGCACGCCGCCTCTCCTGTCTCCTGATTACTTCCTCCCACTCCTATCTCCAAGATTTTTCACGTGCTGCTCCCTTCCTTTGGAATTTTTTACCTCTCCCCCTCAGACTCTCCACCTCTCTACAAAACTTCAAACGGGCTCTCAAGACCCATTTCTTTACCAAACCCAGCCAAATCTCATCCTAACCCTCTGTTCCATGCTCTCTATGTACCCCATCTGTGTCACCCCTGTCTGTCTACCCCTCCCCCTAGAATGTAAGCTCTCACGAGTAGGGCCCTCTTCCCTCATGTGCTCACCCTTTTCTTACTTTAATAATTCTCAACTGCCCAAATCACAGTTTTTGGGCCACCTGGAACTTATCTCTGTCATTTACTGGTGTAGTTATGCTTAGTTACCCTGTACTTGTCCAAAATTGATTTCAACTGTAAGTCACTGTTTTGATTATGTGCATATGTACTCTGTAATTGGGCGCTGCGGAACCCTTGTGGCGCCATATAAATAAATGATAATAATAATAAAATAATAATAAAGGAGGCCTGCAGAAGAGCATTGTAAATTGCCCTGAGTTCCGGGACATTTATGGGAAGGGCAGATTCCTGACTCGACCATTACACCTAGAACTGGGTCCCCTGGGTCACAGCACCCCAACCCCTGAGACTGGCATCCGTTGGCAGTAGGGTCCAAGACTGGGTGCTGAAAGACTGACCCTCCACAATTTGAGTGACTTGTAGCCACTGCAACAGAGATCCGTGCTTTTGGTGAGAGAGTTATACTCTGGTGCATGTGCAGGTGAGAACCTGACCATTTGTCCAGCAGATCCAGCTGGAACTGATGCGCATGAAACCTGCTGTACTGTATTGCCTCGTAGGAGGCTACCATCTTGTCCAGCAATTGAATGCAAAGAGGAATCAAGACTTTGCGGGGCCTGAGCACCAAGCGCATCATAGCCTGTATAGTCAAGGCTTTGTCCATTGGAAGGAATACCTTCTTAGATACCGTGTCCAGGATTATTCCCAGGAATTGAATTCTCTGAGATGCTTCCAGGTGAGACTTCTGGAAATTCAGGATCCATCCATGATCCATAAGCAGGTGAGTTGTCAAGTCGATGCTGTGTAGCAGTGGTTCCCTGGACACCACCTTTATCAGGAGATCGTCCAAGTATGGGACTCTGTTGACTCCCATCTTGCGCAATTGCAGCATCATCTCCACCATGACTTTTGTGAATACCATTGGAGCTGTGGAGAGACCAAAGGGTAAGGCCTGGAACTGGAAGTGTTGATCCAGTACAGCGAACCGAAGGTAAGCTTGATGTGGTGGCCATATTGGGATATGATATCCAGAGATACCAGGAACTGCCCTTCCTCCAGACTGGAGATCACTGCCCTTGGGATTCCATCTTGAATTTGAACACACGAAGATACGGGTACAGGGATTTGAGGTTAAAGATCGGCCGTGCCAAGCCGTCAGGCTTCGGAACCACAAAGAGACTTGAGTAAAATCCCTTTACTTGCAACAGAGGAGGTACTGGAACTCCTGTGAAAAGCAGTTTTTGAATTGCTTTTTTTGCAAGGTAACTCTTGCTACAGGTGAAGCTAGTAAGGCCGACTTGAAGAATCTGAAAGGAGGTAGTTCCTGAAATTCCAGCTGGTATCCTTGGGATATGAGCTCCCTCACCCAAGGATCCCGGCAGGACTTTGTCCATATTTGGGTGAAGTGCTGAAGGCGAGCACCTACCTGGAAGTCGCCTTGCTGCTGGGGCCAACCGTCACGCGGAGGGCTTTGTGGATGAGGCCGGAGGCCAGGTCCAGAGCTCCAGCAGCTGCTGGTTTACGGGACTTACCGCAAGTTCCTTTAACAGCATTGGATGCACCCCTGGTTCTGCCTCTGAATTTTGCCACATTAAAGGACTGCATAGAGGGCCCAGGGTAGGGACGTCTATCAGGAGGTGCAGCAGACGGCAGATAGGTAGACTTACCTGCCGTCGCATGAGATATCCACTTGTTTAGTTCGCCTCCAAACAAGGCATCCCCTGTAAAAGGAAGGTTCTCAGCGCCCCTTTTAGAATCAGCATCTGCTGACCACTGTCACAGCCACAGGGCTCTGTGAGCCGAGACCGCCATAGCCGTGGTACGGCCATTAATGAGACATAATTCCTTAACTGCCTCACTCATAAACATAAGTTTGCAGCATCTTGGATATGCTGCCGCAGTGTAATGATCTCATCCTGAGGTAGGGAATCAAACCCAATTATTATATTATCGGACCATTTAACAATGGCCCTAGATATCCAGCCACAAGCAATAGCGGGCGTTGTGCTACGCCCACTGCAGTATAGATTGATTTGAGTGAAGTCTCAATTCTGCGGTAACCTGGGTCTTAGAGGGAGATAGCCACAGGTACAGGGAGTAAGTTTCTACGTGACAGCCTGGACACCGAAGTATCCACGGACGGTGGGTTTTCCCAAACTTTCCTATCCTCAGAAGGAAAGGGAAGGAATTTAGTAACCGCTTAGGAGTAATACATTTCTTGTCAGGATTCACCCACACCTCTTTGGAAAGGGAGTTTAATTCTTTTGAGATAGGGAAGGTGACAGAGGATTTTGGTTTAACATTAAAAAACAATTCCTTTTCTGGTTCTGTCTCCTTATCCTGTATGTTGAGGACTTCCCTAATAGCATAAATCAGGGCCTCAACCCCCGGGGCCAGTGTATTGTCATCTTCCACCTCCAGCTCCCCCTCATCTAACTCTGGTATTTCAGTATCAGAGTAAGACTGGAGCACCTGTGGGAGTGTGCGTTTATGAGAGACCACCAGAGGGGGCTAAGTAGCCTGTCTGTGGTCAACAGTCTTGACCAAGAAATCATCTACAGACTGTTTCAGGGTCTGCCTTTCCTGCTTTATAGCAGCTAACTCTGAATTTATATTAGTAATCATTGTCTTGAATGATTCTAACCATTCAGGTTCCTGCAAGCCACTACCTTGTGAAGGTAGAGAACACTGGGTACACACAGATTTTTCCCCAGACATGCTTACAACAGAAAACAGAGCTATAACACAGTGCAGTGACACAAGTTAGTGAACAGCACAGTAAGCCCAGACAGCCCTGAATGGAGTGACACAGAGAGGATTGGGACCAGCACACAATACCTCAGTCCAGAGCAGTGCTCCGCTGGGTATATTTATAAGCTTGCTATTTAGCAGAGCGGTGTAACCGCTATGTATGCGCTGCCCCCTCTCTATAAGACCCCCCTGGGAACAGTATAATTGGTGGTTTAGTGGCCTCTGTGGCGGAGCAGTTTCAGCGTGCAGACTGTAGTCAGCAGCAGGAAATGGCACCTTTCAGCTTCCGGTGCCGCTCTCTGGGAAGCCCCGCCCCTTCAATGGCACGCAGTCCCTATAAGATTATACTGGCATTTTATGTCAAATATGGTGTAAAATAGAAAGATTAGATTCCCCCTTTTACTGTGCGCCAGTGTGGGTCCACGGCGGGCACCGCAGCTCGAGGCCCGTGACCGCCGCGCCCTAATGCCGCCATTGTCACCGGGGACCTGCTAACTGGGACCCCGGTGGTCAGAATACTGACAGCAGCATCCCGATGTTGAGAATCCTGACAGGTGTAAGGTAAGTATACTTACCTTCCCCCAATGCCCCTAACCCTTCATTCCAGCAGCCTAACCTTCCCCTACCTCCCCCCCCCACCTCCCCGCAGCCTAACCCTAACCCTCTCCAGAGGTATCTAATCCTAAACCCTTCTTCCCGCAGCCTAATCTTCCCCCGCAGACTAAAGTTAACTCCTCCCACCCTTCCCCGTGGCTTTCTCTTAAACGATCCAGCACACGCTCATTCAGGATTCCAGCGGTTGGAATTCCAGCCCCAGGCTTAGTCAGGATACTGGTGTCGTCATTCTGAGTAGTTTTGTCTCTCCTGGAATGGTTCATGTTGGGAATTATAGTGTAAATATAATATATGGTACAGTATAGTAGTGCACGGACCTCTACAGCCACAGTCACCAAGCTGAGTTCCAGCGTGGAAGTTACACTGGATTACCACCTAACTGCGGTTGCCACAGCCAGAGGTTCATTGGTAGTAGTCAGTGGTGTCCTAGTGCCAAAAGCCAGCTTCATGCTGCGTTGCACTTTGGGTGATACCGTGGCTGCTCCTTACTGCTTTGCAGCGAGAGGAAGATGTAACTTAGCCAGTCTCTGTCTCAGACGCTTGATGAATATTTACTTAAAATTCTAATGGTTCAAAGATTATTCTCTTTCAGTATCTTTTATTCCATTGCGATTACTGAAAGGATTCTTTATAGTAAGTGTATAAAGCAAAGAGACATCTATTCTTACAGTTCATATTTATTTAAAATTGTAAGGTATTTAAATTGCTTCATATGCAAAAAAGATATTCCCTTAAATATTAATAATTTATGAGCAGTAGTGCCAATGTATTAACAGGATAGTAAAATGTTAAATGAATAAGCACCTCTGTCCTAGTGAACATATAGGCAAATTTAGCTGCTCATCTCTCCTATTACAATTTGTATTTTCTTATAGTTTGATATTATATATTACAGACTGTGCTGTTACAGCAGATTTTTCTGCCTCCGCCTCCTCCGCTTGTTGGGTCGTCTGATACTGGTTGTTAAGATTTCATAGTTAAATTCATTACTGTGTTTAAAGCTCTTCTTCAGAGCTGTGGATCTGATTACAAAAAAGATTTATGGACATGATTTGTTTTACGGGATCCTATTTTTGCAGAGATTTATATAAACACTGTAGATATCTCCAGCATGCTGCTTACGTTGTTTATTGACTTTATTTTCTTTACAACAAGGTCTGTTGGGAATACAGATATAATGCTATAACCATCTGTCAAAGTCAATGACTGCGTGAGGTTCTAAGCACTAGGAAACTAAATTGGGAACGTAGGTAGAAGGAATTATACAGAACTATCTCATACTGCCCTAGATAGGGTTAAGCACAGACTACAATAACAAAGCAAAGTCATTTTTCATTAATTGAAATGCTAATTAAAGTGATTGGTTCTTGTAAGATATTAAGCATGGTTGTAGTTATAGAAATGTTGTGTAGGTGTTTGTTAGAGTATTTATGGTAATAAGTTGAATATTGGATCTCTATCTCATATCTATCTATCTATCTATCTATCTATCTATCTATCTAACTCATATCTATCTATCTATCTATCTATCTATCTATCTATCTATCTATCTATCTATCTATCTATCTATCTATCTCATAACTGCTTATATCTATATATGTTTCTTTCTTCCTTTTTCTTTCTTTCTTTCTTTCTTTCTTTCTTTCTTTCTTTCTTTCTTTCCTTCCTTCCTTCCTTCCTTCCTTCCTTCCTTCCTTCCTTCCTTCCTTCCTTCCTTCCTTCCTTCCTTCCTTCCTTCCTTCCTTTCTTTCTTTCTTTCTTTCTTTCTTTCTTTCTTTCTTTCTTTCTTCCTTTCTTTCTTTCTTTCTTTCTTTCTTTCTTTCTTTCTTTCTTTCTTTCTTTCTTTCTTTCTTTCTTTCTTTCTTTCTATAAATCTATCATAATGTAATATATGTCCATGTGTCTGTGGCATGTATGTTGCACTATGCACCTGTGTATATCTACTGTATATGCATTTGTATTTGTAGATTATATTCAGGTGATGTAGATAATGTTAGATTGGTGATAGATTTCCTTTATCACAATATCAGTAATAATGAAATGAAGCATCATTATCTGTTGGCTTGATGGTACATAGCAATCCTCATACTGTATAGTCTATATTCCTCCCCTCTGTGGGTAAAAGAGACAGTTTCAACCAACGCAAGTATTTTTTTTATTTTTATTTTTTGTTTCATGGTCATATTCTTTTATCTTCCCGACACTTCAATTACTGACAAAAACTGCACATAAATGCTGTCTGTAGCTCAGTACCATTTGTAACGCAGCCTCCATTGATGAGCATAACACACGTACTGTGAGCAATTCTTAATGAGACCCGGTAGGATGGGCGACTGACATTGATGGAGATTTCTCCATTCTCAGTCATTGTATTGTGGTTTTCTCTTCAGTCAATGTCTGAGAGAGAGGCATATCAGACACCAGATCCAAAAGTGCATGAAAAAAAGAAAAGGTCAAGTTACTGTTGCTTGCCAGAAATTAATTAATCAAAAAAGCGCTATGTCCAATGTTTAATCCCCCCCACCCCCCTTTTCCTGCCAGGCAGATATCTGGTGTTCATATTGAAACGATACAGTGAATTTGTTCATTTATGCACTGAGGACTTGAGTGAGCAGGGACTCGCAGCTTGAAATGAATTTTCTTATTTCGTGCTAACGGCAAAAAAAAATATTTAAACAATAGTGCGAGTCCCGCTTGCAATTTTCTTTTGAAAAACTCCGGTAGCAGAAGAGTAAGTGTGGTTCATAAACATTTCGTCCATTTATTTTCAGTTAAACTCCAGGGTCTTTTGCCTTCTGGATACCGGTTTTCTGTACATCTCAAAAAAGTTAACATGTTTTTGCAATTCCATTGCGTGTATCATGTTTTAGCCAACAAAAATAGGGTGTTCATCAGTACGCCCGATGCACAGCCGAGTTTACAGTATGACCAATTTTGGAGCCTATCCTGTCTGCTTTTGCACTGCGCACGCCACGCAACCAAGTGCAATCAAGTATGAGCGAAGCCGGCACAAATAATGTATCCTCATCTTTGTCCTAGACTCAATGTGTAGTTAGGGTCAAGGAGTGTAGCCAAGGGCTCCTCTTGGCATTCCAATACATTTCAAATTGCTAATATCTGCTCAGGAACTAAGGCCCAGATTTATCAAGCTTTGGAGAGTGATAAATTGCATGTTGATAAAGTACCAGCCAATCAGCTCCTAACTGCCATTTTTCAAACACAGCCTGTAATACCTCCTGGAGAAGGTCATGTTTGGAGGTCCTGTCACATAATACAATTGTGAATGGGTGGGACTTTACAGAGCTTAAATAGATGACTCTGGGATCAGACACATACCATCACCCTGAGGAAGACTTAACAAGTCGAAACGCGTTGGTGGAGTGGTTCTTTTTGGGCACCTAGAACTGTACCTGTGGCATCCAGCAAAGTGGTGAGAACATATGGGCCCTTTTTGTTTCCTATCCACCAAGCTGTGATTTTGTTACATCTACCCAGGTCGGGTCATTGTATAATGGTGCCATGTGTGGTTTATGAATTTTATCAGATTGTACGCAATAAATTACCGTTTTTTTAATTTCAATACTTTTTGGGGGGATTCTTACTTCCTACGTGGGGAGGAAAAGAAACTGCTACATGCATTCATTACATGGTTTCCTAGTAAGATATATGTAAGCCTCTGTTGGATACCTGATGTTTGATTATTACTTAATGTGAATACCTTGTGTAGAAATACCACACATTGGTCTATTTTCATTTGTGTTTTTGAAAAACATTGTTGATTGGTGGGAAGAGCATCACGTGTGTGGGGAGGAAAAGAAATCGCTACGGGAGTTCTGAGCATTTGTTTCAAGCAAGCATACGTGTAAGCTTGATTTTCACCCGTTTATTATAAGTGTGAAGGATTGTGGATGAGAAAAAGTAAAGATACCTTTATATGCATGAAAAGTGCAGCTTGATGTAAGCATAAGAGTGAGCATCATCCTCCTATTGTTTGCCTCACGCTTTGGGTGATCCCATAGTATATATACAGTCCCCACGGAGTGGAATAGCTTCATTTATTTTTCCACCTCAAACTCGCTTCACATCACAACAGAGATTTGGACAAACAATATTACACATTGGATTTTTTTTTTTGTGTTCTTTTTTCTATATACGGTATCCTTTGGGAAGAGACTGCATATCCGTACAGTACAAAGAAACAAGACAGGAAAACCGTGGGCTCCATTTAAGGACATTTCAGAATATAATTATCTGTTACCCTCCAAAAGTTAGGTGCATAAGATATCATCTCTTTACATTGTGTTTATGTTATTTCCAGTACTGATAACACTAGAGGATATTCTGTATTACTGCCTACATTGTGCAGCGCAGGTGTACACTATCTCTTTTTTCCATACAGCCTGTAACGTGGCAGTTAGGGGCTGGTTGGTTGGCACTTAATCACCGTGCAATTTTTCACTCAACAAGACTTGATAATTCCGGGCCATAGCATTTTGTTGCTTGTAAAGGACATTTCATAAATATCTCGTGCTTATTCTTACCGCTACCCCTAGTTTTATGATGGATAGACATTCAGTAGATAATTCAATGCAGTTGATAGGGGTTGGTTGTGGCTGTGCTACATTTAAAATGTTTACAAGCAGAGAGAGGGCTGCACTATGTTGAACCTGACATCCTGACATCCTGTGATGCTAGTTCCATTGTGACCATGTTGGGTTTAGATGTATAAGCTTGTAAAGCTGATATAGTGATGATGCAGTACAGCACATGTGTAGTATATCGGCATGTCGGGTTCAACGTACAGCTGCCCCCCTCCTCTTTGTTGACAACTATCGATAAAGCTAACTACATCCTGTTGGTACTCAAGTACACTGAGATATTGTCCTCAGAAAAAAACAATGTTACTATTTTTCCAGGATGCAACAAACAAAACTGCAGTAACAGTTATGGCCACTAGGTGCTAAGCTGAGTCAGATCTAGTCACATTATACCGTAGTATATTGGTACTCAAACTTTTTTGAATCACGGCGCACTAGAGAATCAGACTTTTTTTCACGGCACCCCTAGGCCAAAAGTTTCTTATTGAGAAATTTAGAAGAAATATTAAATTAATTAAATTGTATTTATATGTCATCCTTAGGTTCAACTGTGTGGTGAGGGACAGAATTTGCTTGAGTTTGTCCACATATTTTATTATTCAAAGCCACGAGCATTGGTTTTGCCTATTACATTGACCATAAATAATTTGAATTGGTCCTGGACCACCAATCTGATGCACCCCTACAAGGGTCCCGCGGCACCACGGCACACAATTTGAGAACAATTGCCATAGTATATACAGCAGGCACAAGATTCATATACAACACTCTTGAATATACTATACACAGTACCTAATATGCTGGATAGTTCACCACCTAATGTAATTATCTATCTATCTATCTATCTATCTATCTATCTATCTATCTATCTATCTATCTATCTATCTATCTATCTCTCTATCTATCTATCTATCTATCTATCTATCTATCTATCTATCTATCTATCTATCTATCCCAAGCCATTCCCCATATGGAAGCATGTTGAGAGATGGTGCAAGACTGTAGGAGGGGGCATGTTATGATTTTCTATACTGTAATTGGTTCCCGTGAATGGGGGGGTAGAAGCCCCATTGCATTGCTTTGCCCATGGCCTACAAAGCTGTAAAGATAGCCCTGATCCACCACTGAACCATGCCCAAAGTGTGGTTGGATAATAAAGAAGAAGATGGGTGGAATTCAGTGCAAAACACTGTAAAACCCATTCAGCAGCCAGATGCGGGATCAAACATGTATTTAGCGTAACCGTTTTTCACTATATGTAATCTTGCAAAAAAACGAAAGTTTGTTGCAATTAAAGGTTTACTAATCCGCAGAGAAATTTTCCATATCAATGTAGAAATACTTAAATCACAGCAAGACAAAAAGTTAGAGAGCACTTCTGAGTCAGATAAAGGATGTGCAGCTACTTGCTTTTAATTGTTTGTACATGTCAATAAAATCCGTTAACCCAGATACGTTTAGTATTTGGAAATCGCTTGCTGAGAATGAAATTTCAACATCTTTTTCATCTTGCGCATAAAAAAAGAATCTTTTTTTTTTTTTATCAAAAGATGAAGATCAATTAGGTGTAAATTATAACTTCTATACAACAAGGGCAGCTGTGCATCACATTCAAAACAGACGGGCGCCTTGGCTGCTCTGCGGATATTAGACAGGCTTTTGTTCTAAATTGTAAATCAGTATAGTTTAAATGTCAGAAAATCACTGTCTCTGAATGCTCTATATTTATTGACTTCTGCAGAGCAGCTTGAAGATCTTTTTGTAAAATCCTTCATTCAGTATGATTCATCAATACTTTTACAACGGCAATAAATGTTCAAGGGTCTGTGAAGCTTAGTGGAATTAGAAATAGTTACCTGTCCTTGTACTTGATATCTCAGGCTTTGTGCTCTTGGCACAGAATCATTGCACAGCGTTTATAGGAAATACAATATCCCACAGCAGTTCTCTATCTACAGATGGAGCAGAATTGATTGCACTGGGCAGCAACCCATAACCACAGGATAGGAGTAGCATTTCTGCGATATTGTCGCAAACCTGATGGCTATGCTTAGCCATATATTCAGCACTGGTTGTTCTAGATAATTCATTTTGTTTTCTGTGTCGTGGTTTATGATGAACTAAAATAAAATCTGCTCCATTGGTAACTTTATATTAAAATTGGAACTTGTGTTGATGTTTCCATAATACTTAAAATCTAATTCTTGTTTTAGAGAGTTTCTTAATTTTTTAGGTTTCCATACAAATGTTGATGAGTCCCATGGCTGGAACAATTGCATGAGATTTGGTTTGTTTCAAGCTTTAGATAATGTTAACATTTCAGAGTGCAGGAAAGAAAAGACATTTCTAAAAATCTATAAACTTCTGGGGATCTGATAGCCTTGTTGTAGGGGGAGGCAAATGGGTAGTAATTATCTGGGTTTGTCCACCTCTATAGAAGAAATCTTGCTATTTTTCAGTGCCATGCATAGTATTTTTCATTATTTTTCTCTCTAGTTGGGCTTTGACCACTTCCTTTCCAGATTTGGTCTTGACTAGGATGGAACTGGCCCACAGGGGTACAGAAGATTCTCTTGGTGGGCACCACTGCCTGAGCGCCCAACCCTTACCTAGGGATCAGGTTCTAAAGTGTGCACTTGAATTATACATTATACATATGCTACATTACACTACACCAGGGGTCAGGGTACTTTTTTACCTTTTACCCCAAAATATATTTACATACGCCGACGTTACCCCCTTGATTTGAAAGGAAGGAAATCATATATTATTGTGCATATATACTGGTTATCACTGTTTATATGGCACTTCTGAGATACTGTGTATATATATATATATATATATATACATACATACATACTGTATATATATTTATATATATATATATATAACAGAGGTAATGCCCTGCACTCCTGGTCCTAAATATATAGCTGCCTGGGTGCCCTCCACAGCGGTATGTATAAACAAACAAAGGAAAAGATGGCGTCACTCCAGGTCTTTAAGTTAAAAAATCTTCATTTAGTGCAATTTAAATAAGCATCACAAGAACCAATGTTTCGGGACCCGTAGCCCCTTTGTCAAGGTGTGTATATGCTATCTTCACAGGGTAATAGGCAAATGCAAACTCTGTTTAGGAATTAAGTCAGGGTCCTAAAGCAGCAGACAGTATATACACAAAATAAGTCTGCTGGGATGTATAGTAAATACAAATTAGGGTAGTACACAGATATTATACAGATATTATCCTGCTGTCTGTGTATATTTTACACAGGACAGAAGTGGGCTTACGGTCACCAAAAAAATGGAGGTTTGAGGAAGGATCAGGGCATAGTCAGGTGCAGGTGAAGGTGCCAGAGAGTCACTCCATCAGCGGTCCCCCCGTGGAAGACGCGTTTCGCCCGTGCGGGCTTGTTCACTTCCGGGTCTCAATGTGACTCTCTGGCACCTTCACCTGCACCTGACTATGCCCTGATCCTTCCTTATCATTTATTGTTATGACCACTCCTCGGTCCCATTAATACATACATTCTGTACTGGCCAGGGGAAATGGGGGTAAGACAATCAAGTGTCTACAACCCTTTCAATCACTTACTGTGAAAAAACAGACCAGAACATTTTAATCCTTTATCTGTAATATCTTTATTTCACATGGATCACTTCTATGGGTAATTATATTTTTTTAAACTTTAAATATTAAAAATTATGTTTTAAATAATTTTTCTCACATATCATAGGAATTTTCCTACATTTCCAAGAGTGCGCCCACACAAGAGCCTTCTCTCTCTCCCTTTTGAGATGTGGATGTAAACAGAGCCGTCTTAACAGCAGTGTAGGCCCCTAGGCACAGCAATGCACCGGGCCTCTACCCACCCATCAGCGGTAGGGGTGGGAAGTGCTATCAGCAGCAGCTTTGATGTCCCGCAGGGGGTGTTCTATCTTTCACTCAGCATGTAGGACCTGGAGAAATAATTTCTGCTAATTACTCCTTTACTGCACAAATGGGGCGGGAAGGAGAACACTAAACTGTAGAAGGGGACATTGTGCTGAATGAAGGTGTTTAATACACAGGGGAGGGGAGGACAGTGGAGTGGGCTTAATAGTCATCATTTTCCGGGGGTCAGGGCAGCTTGCTTTACTGCAAATATCTCCAGTTCCTGGAAATAGAATTTTTAGCTTTAATGGGATAAACAACTAGAGAGTCCCACCTTTCAGGAGGTACTGGGGACACCTTTCAGGAGGCACTTGGTAATTAATTCTATTGATTAGTAAACCCTTTTATCACTAAGGGTGAGTGCAATTCTTCCTAAGCACTACAGGAGTTAAATATCTGAAAAACCTAAAAAGTTCTCATTCAAGTTGTTGTCACGTAGAACCGGGATGTGTTTGGGCTTGATTACATCATCATGCTGGGAGTCTAATGCCTTAATTATGTGCCACCTCTTCCAGGCAAACACTGCAGACATTTTTAAAGGCTAAGAAATTGGATTAAATGGGACTATCTCACCCATCCTGGCACCCACAAACTCAGAGGTACCCTTGTTTGAAAGAGTGGAATCCTTTTAGAAAAAGTGTCATTTACTACTGCTTAGCTATACCCCCAAGACATTGAATTTTGTTGGTCTTAAAACTGAAAGAAGGGATTTGGGGAGAGCTATTTGTCGGGATGCCTAGCGTCCCGACATCGAGGGAGTAAGTATTTCCACCCTCCCATTCCCGTCCCCTAACCCTCCGGGGGTGGTGGCAAGGGCTAATCCCCCCCTACTGCCTGACCGTGCCTTAACCTAACCCCCCCCCCCCCTTTCGTGCTCTAACCCCCATTTCAATACTCACCTTCGGAATGTCGGCTGTTGGTGATCCAGGGACGCTCTACTGAGTGGTAGCGAGTTTCCAGTTTCGGTTGACAGCCGGGATGCATCTCCTTGATACTTTTAATGTAATGCAATATACTTGTAATGCAATATATGCTACAAAGTCAGTTTTAGCTTCTGTTTTAGGCTGGTGGGAGAAATAGAATCCAATACTGCAGATGCTAGAATAGAATGCTTAAACTTTTGTTAGAATCTATTCATTTTATAAGGTTCATTTTATTTGAAAATATTATTGTGAACATTCTACAATACATAAGATTAAACTTAAGTAACAATAACAAGAACAGAAAATAATTAAGAATTTGTTGTTTTAGTCTTTGGTATAATTTTGCACCGATTGCTTAAAAAAAGATTGCGACTGGTGC
Organism: Pseudophryne corroboree; assembly: GCF_028390025.1. Classification (NCBI taxonomy): domain Eukaryota; kingdom Metazoa; phylum Chordata; class Amphibia; order Anura; family Myobatrachidae; genus Pseudophryne; species Pseudophryne corroboree. The sequence goes on from NC_086448.1 coordinate 63,370,787, forward strand.
CTGCTGAATGGATAGACTTCATTCTCATGAATATTTGGCCATCTCCCTAAATTGTGTGTAGTTGATGGGTGCTCTCTCAATGAAGAACCCCCCACCTGTTGTAATAGATTTCTCTTGAAGATGTTTGGTTAATAATGTCAGAGTAAAAGAACAAGTAACTCCTGTAAATTCTAAGGTGTCTCAATCCCATCAGTATTAAAGTTTTTCCCAGGGTAGTCCGGATTTTTAATGTATGATGGAAAACATCCATGATCCTGTACTTAATAGCCACAATTCAGGGGAACATACCAAATCTGTGGATTGGGCAGACTGGGGGCCTCTCTGGTTTGTAAGAAGTATCCAAACAATGATAATTGGCAGATATGTAGTTTTACAAAAGTGTGTATAACAACCAGAGGTGCCAAGATGGGGGCATCACTGGGGAGGTTCAGGTGGTGCAGATGATACCCAGGTGCATTGGCATTTCTATAATGGGTGCAATGTGTGTGGTGCACACGGTCCTTATATTCTAATACACACCTTTCCGGAGACCAGCACCCCACGCAGCTCTCACGGTGAAAAGCGCAGCTAAAATGGCTGCTGCACATAGCAAAAGCTAAAATGGTCTCCGGAACATGGTGGATGCCATGTTTCCAGAGACCTGCGCATGCGCAGTAGACTCTGGCATATTGCCGGAGACTTCCGCGCCGTGAGGAGGAGGGGGCCCACCCGGATGTGCACACAGGCCCCCTCCTCTGTTAAAGTGCCCCTGCCCAGGTGTCACCCTCTGAGAGGTGAAACCAAAATGTTGGTTCCTCCTCACTGACATGGAGCCGGGTTCTGCACAGTGACAGTGCTGCACATAGTATTTTACTTTGTTTTCTGAACTGGGCATGGTCATGCCCCCTTATTACCCTGGCCCCATAGATGTCTCAGCGGACCTGAGTAACAGCTGATGCATAACACATACATAGCCATGTTTTTAACTTTTTAACATAATTATTTTAAAAGAAAAAATTTACTGAAAAGAGAAAGTATCGTAGGCTGGTTTAATTGAACATAAAATAATACAATTATAGTTGTATACATAAAACCTACTACCTGAACAATTATAATAAATGGAAAATGATACAAAACAAAACACTTGTGAGGCTGCATATTACAGACCCACTCAGCAACAACGAGCTCTTCTTAATTGATGATTGTTATTCAGAATGTTTTGTTTAGAAAACAGTAGCTTGAAGCCGAATGTTTATAATGATTCACAAACTCGGGGAGGAGACAGCTGTACCAAACAGATTGTTTCAGGCTTGAAGCCGCGCCAGCATGGCAATTGTTCTCAGTGAGTCTCTGTATTGTACATGTGCTCCAAAATTCATTAGTATGCCTATATTTATTAATTACGTTTCAGACATATGAATGGTAAATAGAGCTCACACCTCTTAGGAAGTGGGAAAGCAATGGGACGAGATACTTGACAAGATAAGCTCAGTTTTATAAGGGGAGCTGTATCAAGCAGTGTCGCACTGGGGCACGTAGGGCCCACCGGGGGAATGCAGTTGTAGGGGCCCATGTTTAGGGGTGTGGGCAGTCTCCAGAGGGGGTGTGCCCAGCCACCGCATTGGTTTGTCTAACCATTTTGCAAGTGTTGGTCCCCTAGATAAATATATACAGTAAATACTGTAGTGCATGCAAGATAATGTACTAGATTGGTAACAGCCAGGCCAGCCATCAGCGGGGTGCTGGGGGAACACCTGTCCCGGGCCTGGCCTCTCTGAAGAGAGAGGAGGGCCCGGGAAGCTCATGCAGCCGCCTGCCTGCCCGCCGCCGTCCCCGCCGTTTCGCTGTCATCCCGCTGTTCTGTTGCTGTCCTCCGATCCTCCAGCAGCTCTGTATTGAAAAATGTCTCTTCCAAAATGGCCACCGCCACAGAGGAGACAGTTATTCAAGATACTAGAGGAGCCCTCTAGTATCTTTAATAATTGTCTCCTTTGAGGCGGCGGCCATTTTGAGAGGGACATTTTCAATACAGAGCTGCAGGAGGATGAAGAACAGCAGTAGAACAGCGGGGACAGAGGCGGGCAGGCAGCAGCATGAGCATCTCGGGCCCTCCAGACAGCGGCACATGTATGTATGCATGCGTATATAATATATATATATAAAAAAAAGAAAAGAAAAATGAGGTGAGATCTTAAGGTGTCTGATGGCGAATTTAAAAATGTAATTTAAAATAAATAAATATTCCTACCTTAAATACACAGACTTGAGACTTGACGAGGGGGTGGCTTTGTGTCTGCATGGATTTTTTATTTTTTTTGGAATATACATTTATTTTTATTTTGCTTTTTTTTCGGGGGTGGGGTGGGGGGGCACTTCCTATTATGTCTGTCCCGGGCCCCACAATTGCTGATGGCAGCCCTAGTAACAGCACGGTCTGGAACCTGATCCCTAGAGGATGGGGTGGGGCCCCAGGCAGTAGGGCCCACCAGTGGTTTCCCCTGTACCCCTGTGGGCCAGTCCAACCCTGGTATCAAGTCTTGGTGAGAGATTAAGTGGAGAAGTTGCTAAAAGAAACCAATCTGTCATGTATCTTGCACAGCAGTCTTTGACATTACAGTTAAATGCTAATTGTTTACTTTAGGCAACTACTCCACTTTATCCCTCTCCAAGGCTTGATACATTTTCCCTACAGCAATTTAAATAAGGGTCCTATATGTTAGGACACCAATCTTTTGAAAACGTAACATCAGGACAGTCATGCAACACATTTTCTAACAACTGGAGGATTCCAATACGGGATTGGTATGGGATCCCAGCGTATGGGATGCCGGCTGTCACTTTACCGACAGTGGCATCCCGTCTGCACAATGCCAGCAGTGGGGCGAGCGTATCGAGGCCCATTTCGGGCGCAGTGGCTCACTTCGCTTGCCACCGGTTCTTTTCTCCCTTTATGGGTGTCGTGGACACCCATAGAGGGAGAATCACCTAACTCGCCGGTATTCCTGTATTGGCATTGTACCCCTATAGGGATTTTGATGTCGGTATTGTGAGCGCCGGAATTCCGACGGTCGGTATTTTAAAAGCATCCCACCAATACTACTGTATGGATTTTCACTGACTAATAATAGGGTTTACTATTACATTATGCAGCCTTAACCTATTTTGCATTGAGAATTTCCTGTCTTAGTGCAGACTTGTTATTTCTTAAGACAGATCATGTGAGAAGAAAGCTGCTAGCTCAAAAGCTTGGTGGTCAAAGCATTCTTTAGCAGGAGGGGCTGATGCAAGGACGCAGTAGCGGATCTTGCCACGGGCAAGCAGGACTTTTGCCCGGGGCGCCGGCGCCATCTGGAGGGCGCCGCACCATGGCAAGTTCCGCTGCTGTGCCCCCCGCTGCCTGCTCTGTCCCGCTGCCCGCTGTGAAGGGAACTAGACGCGTAGCATCTAGTTTCCCTTCGTGGAGAGGACCTTTGCTGTGCGGTGCGCGATGACGTCATTGCGTTCCGCACAGCATTTCAGCGGCGCTACTACTGTACAGGGGGCATAACTGGCCACGCCCCCTGTATGAAGCCATGCCCCTATTACCCACCCGGGACTCAAATAGCCCTAGAACCGGCCCTGCAAGGACGTTTTAAGAGAGGAGGGGACTTGTGTGTATTTTCTGTCCGGGACCCCTACTCTGTAGAAGGCAGTGGCAGTGTCAGTGACTCTGAGCACTAGGTGGCGCTCAGGTCTCTGGGAAAATGGCATGGTGGCCGCCCCGCCAATATCCAGGAGAACTGCACACCATCTAGTCCACAGAGTCACTGTCACTGCCATGGGACTCCAGAGAGGAAAGCATTGAAAAAATAGGCTTAGGGTGTGCAATGTGGCCCCTCTGGACCCAGGCGCCCATGTGCACTGCACACACTGCACCCATTATAGATACCCCACTGGGCTGATGGAAATAATAGGGATATGGAGAGATTCCTACATGGAGCATCATAGCAAATTCATGATTAAGATAAGATAATTAAGCACATCTACGATCAGTCACACTGACATGCGGGGGGAGGCCAAGCACAGGGCTAGCCCGACCCGCATATCAGTCCCTGCCCCGACGCACAAGTACAAAAGCATCACACAGCAGCGATGCTTTTGTACTTCAGGAGTAGCTCCCAGCCAGTGCAGGTCCTGCGCGCTGGCAGGGAGCTACTTGTCACTGACTGGGTCGCAGCGGCTGCTTGTGACATCATGCAGCCGCCGCGGCCCGCTCCCCCCCAAATGGTCCGGGCATGCCTGCGTTGCCTGGACCGCGCCCCCTAAACAGCAGCCAAATGCCGCTGGCCCGCCCCCTCCCACCCAGCGGCTGCCTCTGCCTGTCAATTCAGCAGTCGGCTGACCGCAGAGCACCGATCAGGTCTGAATCAGCCCCCTAAGCCCTTCCAAGTCTCTTATCTGATGTACTTATTACAATTTGTCATTTAAATGATGAGACTTAACACTTGTCTCTTGCTGTGCTATTTGAAATACACTCATATGAATATGCCGGGTCCTTCCCCCCGCTAAAATCTGAGCGCTTTGCTAACCTGAGAAGCGCTTGCATCTTTTAAGGCAATCGCCGGGCCATCATGTTTTGGGTTTCAGCGGCCTCCATTGTCTGGGCCATGTTCCCTCCAATACTGCATCGACGCCCAAAAAATGCTGCAACACCGCCCCGTCACCGTACCCCACTGGCACTTAGACTGCGATCGAATGTGATCATCGTTTAGGTCCTCGCACATGTGCGCAGTGGCGTCCGCACATGCGCAGAAGTGCGGAAATCACAGAATAGTGATTTCTGCACTTAAGCGTACTGAGCTGAATCGGGCCCATAATTTGGTATCATGATGATACATATAATTTGGTATCATGATAACTTACACGTGAATCCTGACCCATTGGTTGGGGACCAGGTTTCTAGATCATACTACAGTACATTTTGTATACACTACCCATCAATGATTGTTTGTGCTTCCCAGCTGCTTAAAGAAACTTCATCACTATCAATGTATGACTTGTGTTATTCTGGTACCTTTCATTGAGGTATAGAATATGACTATATTCATTTTGTCCTCCTTTGATAATCAAATGTATACTACCAACATGCTGTTAGAACATTGCAACAATGAAAAGGCTTGGCTGATATGTAGCCAATCAGAGCATAACATCAATCACAAGACTTGACCAACCTATAGTAAAGCAGAGCATTGACATCAGTCATATAATTTGACCAACCTGTCAAATTAACATTTTCACAAATCTAGGTGAACCTAATACAGTAAAATACAGTAAAATATATGGGTAACCATTAATTATTATTAAATTTATGTTTTTCACCTACTGTTGTCAATTGTCTATTAATAGATATGTTATGCCAGTGACATATGCTATGTTCCTGGCCACACTTAACACTATATCCAGCAAAGTGTCTGATATTGATGCAGATATGGTAATGTGTTTGGCCAATAGTAGGTTCTACTAGGGATATGAATTATGGATTCCTGTACAAGCTTCTAGAGTTATCAGTTTGGTAATTTTTAAATTGTTGAATAAGCATGTACAAAATAACCAGCCCTGATTTTTATGTTTTTCATTAAAATGCATAAAATGTACTAATTATTACTGTTATGTTATTAATATTCTTCTTTGACATTCCAAATAAGAGAAATAAATGCACTGGGTGAACTACATTTTGATATTAGTTATACAATTTATTTATTCCATGTAGAGGGTTGATACTTTTTTTTTTAAAGAACAGGGTGATAGAAAAGATCATTTTTAAGGGTGTTACAGTGTTTAACTTATGGTGAAAAAGATCAACAGGATTAAAATGTTAACAAGTCCTGTTGCAATTTCGTGGCAATTGTCACTTTCCCCTAATCTCCTGACTTTATATTATGGCTTATAACATTATTGGCATGCTGAAATGTTATATATATATATATATATAGGACACTATTATAAACTGTAATACTGTAATATCAGTTGTAATTGGGGTAAGATTTACCGGGAGACAGAAGCAGTGTAATTTGCTCATTGTTATATTATGCAGCCCCAAATAACATTCAGGACCATGGACAGTACCCTAGAGTTATTGAAATACAATTGCATAAAAGCTTTCACTGACCTCGATGTTACACATTTCATGAACATCACTCAAATAGTCCCATGTGGGACTAATGAACCTTATCTTATTGAGCTCGGTTGCAACATGTTCTAGAAGCTAGATCAGAGTACATAATGTATATTATAATAGCTTGCACTCTAAGACACAGGAGCCAAATAGGTTTAGGAACCCGCATGTTTTGCGGTTATTAAATGACCATTTCTTCTTTTAAATCTAAACACTGACATTAATTTGTCAGGTCAATCTAAAAATTTTTGGGGCGTTTTTGTTACGAGACCCATAATTATTTTTCAATGAGTTCACATGACAGGTGGCTTAAAAATGTTTTTTTTTCCAATACTTCTTTCCTAAGACTTTCTCTAGATTAAGGCTACAAAAAGGTTACGCAAAGATCCCGCCTGTTTGCCGGTAGAATACAATATGTAAAAGTGAAAAAAATAAAAAATGCTGGAAGAGTGCGGTTAACTACAGTAAGTTATAAGATGACAGACGCTGCTTTACTGTAAACCAGAAATGAATAATAAAATCATATAAAATGTATTACACTAAATATAAATTTTCCCAAATCAAAAGATATTAAAAGAGTTGTAATTCAGGAAAGTCTTAAATCGGAATGATGGCTGTAGTGCGCTGACTAGTTTATTGCACTCTTAAAATCTTGCTGGCGGCCCATAATGAGAGCACTCAAATCCTTCATTCATTTTCAAAGAAATATGAATTGATCACATGCAGCATGCCACATTTTCATTATACTTTCAGCTTCAGCTGACTGACTTCTTCATAAAAAGTGCCATTCCTTTCCTCTTGTAGCCTTTTAGTTTATGATCAAAATCAATGAAGACTGAAGCATTCCACGGCCATCTATAAAATGCAATTACTGTATACAACACACTGTAAAGATCCCAGGGTGTATACGTTGAGGAATTATTTATGCCACTTTCCTCTAGAGCAGTATTGATCTTCATTACAGAGTTCTTTGCAAAAAAGCCTAAAGTCTACGTGTCCAACAAAATATATAGTTATTGAGCTTGATTTATACCTTGAGCATTAATGACCTCTGCTTTACCTTATTCTTTTAGAGTGACCTACTACCTAAAGCACTTGTTGTTATTTTTTAATTATGGAGGTTTCTTCATCTATAACTTGAATATTTTGTTATAAAATGTTTAATCTATTTATTGTATATATTTGTTCTATAATTCTATTCCAGTTTATAGTAGCTCTAATGTCTTGGGTTCGATTCCCACCAAGTTTCTATATGTTTGGAGTTTGTATGTTCTCCTGTGTATGCGTAGGTTTTCTCTTGGTGTTCTGATTTCCTCCCACAATCCTCCAAAATACAGAATCCTTAAAAAACTTAAAATGGATTCTGACAAAATAAATAAATAAAAAATATTAACCGTAGCGGACATGTTATATGTGTACATTTAATATGTTAGTGATTCGTTCAGCATCTCATCTGTCGGGATACCGGCGGTCATGTGACTGCCACTCAGGAGACCGGCGTCGGGTCACGACAGCCGACATCCCAAAGGTGAGTATCGGGGTTCACAGTTAGTGTTAGGGCCCGGGCGGGGAGGATTAGATACTAGGGAGGGGTTAGGTTTAGGCTCTAGGGGGGGTGGTTAGCCTTAACCACCACCCATGGAAGGTAAGCCATATCTGACACCCACTGGGAATTAGCCATAGATGCCACCCCCCCCAGAGGGGGGTAGGGTTAAAAATACTTACCCCCTCCGAAGTTGGGATCTGCACTGTCAGGATGCCGCTTTTGCTCATGTGACTGCCAGTATCCTGTCCACCAGGATTTAATATGTATTTCATATGTTATATAGATTACTAGCTGAACTACCCGTTCTTCAGACGGGAGTTTCTGATTTTTACGGTTGTAAATATAAATGAGTGTTAAAAATTTGGTAAATCTAGAGAGATGTAATTCTGAGACGCCCTAATGTAAGTAAAAATTAATCCATGGTTCTTGGTATTTCCTGAGGAGCACCCGTAGCAGATACAGTAAAAAGTGACAGGACCATTTTTGTAGCTTGTTAAATTCTACACACTGGAGGTGCAATCCAAACTTTGATCTGATTGTCCGTTCGGGTGTTATCGTTCAAGCAACGTAAGCCACACATCGGTGATGAGGTCATTATGTCAACCCCTTTTCAGGTTTATTAAAATTCTAATTATGAAATTTTCCTATTTCCCACCTGAAGAATACCTATGATACATTTCATCTTCCTGACACATCAAGAAGTAAGAGAATTAGTGAAGAGTCAGTCAGTGAAAGCTTTTGGATTTATAAATACAGATAAACTCCAATAGGGCAAGGCGGACGTGAATGACTTAAAATATTCTCTGTAAAGTCCTGCATAATATGTGTTCGCTATATTAATAAGTAATATATGTAGTTTTTGCATTACTTTTTATTTTATTTTTATTTTTAATGAATCCATATACAGTACTTAGAATATTATCATCTAGATAGTCATCTCTTCTCTCTCTCCACACGCACTTGTAATCTTTTTTTGTTCTGTACTGTAGTTAAGGTTTATGTCACTGTTGTTAAGGCACAGGTTTAGAGTGAGTATGTTCAGACTTTAAGATATTCTCACATATAGTCTATTTGTTGATGGTCACTTCCAGGCAATAGTTGCTTCCAATTAATAAAAATGCATTGAATGCAAATTTGTAAACAGGAATGTGATGCGTTTCATTAATTAAGCTGATAGGAATAAAAAGTGTTGCAATCAGCGATAGATAAGAAAAAGGAGATTTTATCCTGCAGAAAGTATAATTTTCTTGTGAGGACTATGAAATAGAGCAATTTTTATTCCCAACAAATGCAACTTATTCTGAAAATTGGTCAGGTCATAAGTGGATAAACACATCTATGGAGTTAAAGAATATTCTGCTACAGTATATCAAACTAATAGATGGATGCAATTTCAAAAAGGACAAACTGACTTTTTACAGTTTGTGGGAATTGATAATATAAAGTATAAGTATATGTATATAAGTATAGTATATGTCGATTGTAGAATAATTAATTCATTATCCAAGAAAATGTTATTCTGAATACCAAAGTGAATGAGAAAAAACACACAGGAGAAACCCCAATCAAGAAGGTTATATTAGAGTATTTTTTCATAATGATTAGTAAATTCATCAAGTCCCCCTTACATTCATCAGTTTATACCTTTCTTACAAATTACGTAGGAAAAATTAATTCAGTTACTCTGAATATAAAAATTTCTACCGCCCAAATTTTAAAATGTCATATGTGTACCTACACTGCTTCCATCCAAGTGTGTATCAGTAAGTTGCATAAATAGAACAAAATGATTAATTAAACTTGAGTTTAGAGAAAAGATTTACATATAAGATCATTTGGTTTACTGTACATATTTTGTAATCTGTTTGATAAAACATTAGCGGAGAAGTGAAGAACAAAATACAGATGGCTTATAAATATTTAATTTAGGACTGATGGTCACCTAAATACGTGTATTACAGTAGGTCGCTGTCTTCTACTGCAGAAATGTATAGGGGTGCTGGACTGGCGTGAAAAGATGTACAGTGTATTCAGACCAGGGTCGCTGAAGAGACACAGCAGTATTCATTGTGCTTTGCAGCAAGATGTAGTTATGTGACCGGCGGAATAGCGACCACGACTTCCCGCCTAATCAAAATCCCACCAATCGGCATGCCGATCAACAGGGACTATTCCCACTCGTGAGTATACACGGCACTCATAGAGTGGGAATAGAACCCGGGGCTTCATTGCGCTCACCCCCCCCCCTCCCTGCCGGCTATCTCACAGCCAGGATCCCGGGATCGGTCTCCTGACTGCCGGCCACGCATACCCAACCCGATGCAGCATGTGAAGAGGCCACTGGTGTTCTAAACTGGGTTCCCCCATATACATAGCCATGCCTCATAGCACTGGGTCTCAATAGATCTCTCGGCAGCACTGGAAAAGTACAAATATGGTATCATTCTTTACTGCATAATTCCTGCTTTGCTCATTTATGGAGATCCACAGATATTCATTTCTAAAGTCACCTTTGTCTGCACAACTGGAAGCGTGGTAGGCTTTACCTTAGTAGACAATAGAAAGCTCTCTATGGGGAAGATTTATCAAAGCTTTGAGAGAGATAAAGTGGAGAGTAATAAAGTACCAACCAATCAGCTCCTGCCATTTTTCTAGCGCAGCCTGTAAAATGGCAGAAGCTGATTGGTTGGTACTTTTTTATCGCAAAGATTTGATAACAATCTCTCTATATAACAGGATGGGACAAATTTACTAAGATGGGAGTTCTATTTAAGATGGGATGTTACCCATAGCAACCAATCAGATTCTACTTCTCATTTATCTAGCACCTTCTAGAAGATAATACCTGGAAACTGATTGGTTGCTATGGGCAACATCCCATCTTAAATAGAACTCCCATTTTAGTAAATTTACCCTGATGTAAGGATTATACTAAATAACTAGCTAACTAACTAACTACCTAACTAACTAACTAACTAACTAACTAACTAACTAACTAACTAACTAACAGGAGACAATTTTAATTCCTATGAAGTTAATGAGAGTGCCCATTTGGTGTTCTTTTCACAGTTAGAAACCTGCATTATATTGATAGGCTGAAACACTCATAACTCTTTCATTTTTTTGCACCACTTACAGTAGATTAAATAGGGAACATCTGGTTAACCTTGCTGCCCTGGATTGTCAGGCAAATGACCACATACACTAGTAACCTGTTACTGATGTTGCACCACATTTTGTGGCAGTCACTCTGTTTGCAATAATCCACAGTGGAGAAAACAGGTGTCATCCGCTTAATATTATTATTATTATTATTATTATTATCCTTTATTTATATGGCGCCACAAGGGTTCAGCAGCGCCCAATTACAGAGTACATATGCACATAATCAAAACAGGAAAACAGTGACTTACAGTTGAAGACAATATAGGACAAGTAAAGGGCAACTAAGCATAACTACACAAGTAAACATAGTAGATAAGTTCCAGGTGGCCAAAAACTGCGGGATCTGGGCAGTTGAGGATTATTAAAGTAAGAAAAGTATAAGCACATGAGGGAAGAGAGCCCTACTCGTGAGAGCTTACATTCTAAGGGGAGGGGTAGACAGACAGGGGTGACACAGATGGGGTACATAGAGAGCATGGAACAGAGGGTTAGGTTGAGATTTGGCTAGGTTTGGTAAAGAAATGGGTCTTAAGAGCCCTTTGAAGTTTTGTAGAGAGGTGGAGAGTCTGAGTGGGAGAGGTAAAGAATTCCAGAGAAAGGGAGCAGCACGTGAAAAATCTTGGAGATAGGAGTGGGAGGAAGTAATCAGAAGACAGGAGAGTCAGCGTGCATTAGCAGAGCGAAGAGGACGGGTGGGAGAGTAAAGGGAGATAAGGTCAGAGATGTAGATGGGAGAGGAGTGGGTGAGAGCTTTGTAAGTGAGTGTGAGAAGTTTGAATTGGATTCTGAAAGGGAAGGGAAGCCAGTGGAGGGCCTGTAGGAGAGGGGAGGTAGATGTAGTGCGTTTGGTGAGGAAGATGAGCCGGGCAGCAGCATTGAGGATAGATTGGAGTGGAGAGAGGTAATTGTCAGGGAGGCCAGTTAGGAGGAGATTACAGTAGTCCAGTCTGGAAATAATCAGTGAGTGAATAATGATCTTAGTGGCATCCTGGGTGAGAAAAGGTCTGATTCTAGAAATGTTTTTGAGATGAAAATGACAGGTTTGTGAGAGGTGCTGAATGTGTGGTTTGAAGGAGAGGGAGGAGTCAAGGATTACGCCAAGACAGCACACTTGGGGGCTAGGGGAGATAGTCGTGCCATCAATGGATAATGAGATTGTGGGATATATCAATATCACACCCAAAGGATTTCACACCTTCGACAGAGATAAAATGGAGAAATTGCCTATAGCAATCAATAAGGTGATTGTGCTAGAAAACTGATAACTAGAAGCTGATTGGTTACTAGGGGCAACTTTTCAACTTTATTTACTAGGGGCATCTTTTCCACTTTATTTCTATCAAAGGTTTAATACATCTCTCCTTTAGCCTTGGAGAAAGATAATATTAAGGGACTTAAAGTACCAATTAGCGCCTAACTGCCATGTCATAGCCTGTGTTTGAAAAATGTCATTTTGGAGCTGATTGGCTGGTACTTTGGGGGTCATTCCGAGTTGTTTGCTCGTTGCCGATTTTCGCAACGAAGCGATTAAGGTAAAAATGCGCATGCGCATGGTACGCAGTGCGCATGCGCTAAGTATTTTAGCACAAAACTTAGTAGATTTACTCACGGCCGAACAAAGAATTTTCATCTTTGAAGTAATCGGAGTGTGATTGACAGGAAGCGGGTGTTTCTGGGCGGAAACTGATCGTTTTCTGGGAGTGTGCGGAAAAACGCAGGCGTGCCAGGATAAAACGCGGGAGTGTCTGGAGAAACGGGGGAGTGGCTGGCCGAACGCAGGGCGTGTTTGTGACGTCAAACCAGGAACGAAATGGGCTGAGCTGATCGCAGTGTAGGAGTAAGTCTCGAGCTACTCAGAAACTGCTAAGGATTTTCTATTTGCAATTCTGCTAATCTTTTGTTCGCAATTCTGCTATGCTAAGATACACTCCCAGAGGGCGGTGGCCTAGCATGTGCAATGCTGCTAAAATCTGCTAGCGAGCAAACAACTCGGAACGAGGGCCCTTATCTCTATCAACTTTATCACACTCCAGTGTTTAGTGCATCTACCCCTCTTAAAAATGAGATGGGTTTTCTTAATCTAAGTTCACTATCATTTTAATGTCTGGTAGGGTGTCCTTAGTCAAAGTAAGTCTGAACCTTTTTATATGGAAGTTGCACCTGAGATCATTTGTACAAAAATGTACAGAACAATTTCACACACTTTTTTGGAACACACTTCAGTAAATACGAGTCATTTTATTATACCTGACCACAGAAGTGGAACTTGAATTAATATGCATATTTTGTCTTATGCTTTTGTGATTTTGATGACCCCTAAGTCACATAGATGGCGTAGGGAATATCTAATCAAGGAAATTACATGGTGCAACAGCACAAATTGATGCATATGAAAACAGAATTAAATTAGAGAAATTATGTACTGTAAAATGAGGATTTGATTTTAATCTTACATGTCTAAGTTATTGAATATCTATTTACATCAGTTGCATTTCCCTTTCTGAAATAGAATTTTAGTTTTTATTTTCACCCAACCAAATTAAATATCGCACATGGAAAATATTTTGAATTTATTTTTCAGCAGTTCTTAAAAAAACATAAATTAGATACAAGATTAGTAAAGTATCTACTATATGGGGAAACAAATATATTGAGATTGGCTGACCATTATAATAAATGTATTTAAATTCACTTTAACATTAAAGAACATACTAAACCATTCCTTTGTATATAAAAATGGTGGACATTTGGATAAAGATATAAAAACTGCAATCACTAGTAAGCCAGAACTTTAATTCTACAGAACAGTTTAAGATATTTTTTTTTTAATTTTAATGCTATAAAGTAATGACAATGCTTCTGTAAGTAAAAGAGAACAGAGGTTGGTGTTAGTGTTTAGAATTAATGTTTGATAACAAAACTTTTTTATACAGTACTTTTGTAAATACTTAGTAAGTATTCAGGCATGAATATTTAAAATGTTTAAATATAAAGACCAAATTCAATTAGCTGCTCTAATTACTGTGGGTTTGAAGCAGTGGCCAGGGCTGTTCAATTGCAGCCGGCGATAAGCGCACAGGCTGCACTTACTGTAACGTGGATTTGTGTTCAAGCCTCAAAAGGCTCAAACAGAAATCCGCAGTATGAAGAGCTTTCTGCTAGAGATGTGCAGTTCAGTTCTCCAGAAATCCAAATCTACCTGAATTTTTGTAGATCCAAACTGAACCAAAACCCAGTTGAACCGAGTCCTGGTTTGGATCTTCCCGCAGTTCGGAATTTGTATTTTAAATCCAAATTTTGGGTTTCGGATTGCAAAAATTATACAATTTCAGCTGTTTTAATCAAATTTATTTCCAAAAAAATCCAGATTAAATTCCAAAATCAAAACACTTGAGGATGGTTTAGCAAAAACAAAACACAAGGATAAAATTAGAACCAAAACCAAATCATGAAAATATATTCAAGTGCGCTGTCAGCAGCCACTGGTAGAGGGATGGTCAGATTCCCTTGGATAGATATAGAAAAAACAATATGGAAACCAGCGCTGGCTGGAAAAATTTGGACATTAGGAATGGTTTGTTATAGAATGAATAACATACAATTTATTTCTCAATACACATTCAGAAAGGTATGTATAAAAGGGTATACACATTAGATAAAAAAATTAATACAATATCCAATGCCATCAAATTGAAATGATTGATAGTGCCATCAAATTGAGATAATAAATTCTCAGCCAATCCACTATAGTGGCTACTATAGATAAGTCCTCATTTGGCTAGGACCTCCTCCAAAGGATATTAGTCAGCATATAAGCAATGGATATTACCAGAAATCAGTTAGGATTGTCCCTTGATATACTATCAGTCTTAGGAACTACCCATTTGTGTCCAGAAGGGAATCCGTATGAAAGATGTTTAGCTGTTGATCCAGATGGTGGAGCAAATGTCCAATTAATGCCAGAGATGGATGAAAATAGTCCAAGAACATAAGCTCCTGATGAAGCTGGATGTCCTGTAACCAGCGAAATGCGTAGAGCCTGAACCTGAGAGCCGACACCACACAAACTATCTTGGACTCCTGTCATCCATCTCTGGCATAATTGGACATTTGCTCCACCATCTGGATTAACAGCTAAGCAACTTTCATTCGGATTCCCTTCAGGAATAATTCCTAAGGCTGAGAGTACATCAAGGGACAATCCTAACAGATTTCTGGTAATATCCATTGCTTACATGCTGACTGCTATCCTTTGGAGGAGGTCCTAGCCAAATGAGGACTTATCTATAGGAGCCACGATAGTGGATCGGCCGAGAATTTATTATCTCAATTTGATGGCACTATCAACCATTTCAATGTGATGGCATTGGCTATTTTATTAATAATTTTTATCTAATGTGTATACCCTTTTATACATACGAGGAGTTAATAGGGGCGCTCATGAAAAACCCACACACCAGAATCTTGTAGGTTCAAGTAACAGCCAAGGAATCAAATGTATTAATAAAAAACATTTATGTTTATTAACAACAATACTCTACTAAGATAAAATTACTGCTTGAATACAGAAACTGATAAACACATAAATTATAATAAGCTTCGATTAAAATGCTCACAATAGGTAAATTGACACTGAACTTAATCTGTATAAAGGATCAAAGAATATGTATCCAATTGTTGCTGTCCTTTATAAACAATGTAGCTGCAGCTACTATATGGAATGCCTTTATGAGTCACAGTGGCTGGCTACACGCATATGGAATTGCCAGCTTGATTGGTTTTACAGATGTAAAAAATTACCTCACCGGGAGGGCTGGTGTGCCCGGGCGTCCTCGGGTTAGTCCAGAAATGTGCCCGTTAGGTGGAAAGCTGGAGAGTTCAAATAGATAAGCCGGCTGCAGGCTTTTGTCTCTCAATAGACCTGCTGGTGTCACCTTAAAGTGCTGTGCAGATAGATGATGGAGAGCAGGTGTGCGGCCACTGATTCGGGCGCCGTCTGGGAGATCCAGCCGTATGGAGACTACCTTCCAAACTACCTGGACGTGCACCGTCCGCCGGTAGTAAACGGGATGGAGAGTGCTGGAGACAGTTGTCGGGGCCGCACTGCGTCTGCGGCTAGATGTGAAGCCAAATTTGAGTCGCCCGCAGCTACTGTGGATAAATGCCGGGTGAATTAGCTGTGACCCGAAGGCGTCCAGAATGTAGATGTTCAGTGTACGAGCATTAGGGGAGGAGTCCTGACGCGTTTCGTCACGTGACCCGTGACTTTTTCAAAGATGACTCCTTTTCCAAAGCGTGTCTCTATTTAAAAGGCTCTTAATTTAGCCTACACAGATCATGCAACTAATCAGTATATTACCACATACATTTATTAGTAAATTCCTTGGCTGTATATATGGTAATGTGACTAATTGTATACCAAATTAAATGGAAGGTAAAATATATATTATATATATTAAATAACAAAATATATATGATAAAAAGCAATGGCGGAGCTAACACATATATACATAAAATAAGAATAAAATAAATTTAATAAACACAAAAGACAATACTGATGAAATATATTGTGATACTGATTCCAGTTATAATTATCAATGTACAATATAATGGCTAAGGTCTTATATATATATATTTTGTATACTGAAAATTTTCCGAACCTTATACCATGACCAAAAACAAGTTATAAATTAATTCTTTTTGAAAAAAAGTACATAATAAAAATTATATATAATATAATGTAAATATATGAGGAAAATATTTTATCTTAAAAAGATCATTGGTGGTAAAAAAGAAATATTTAAGTAAGAAAAAATAAAAAATAAACAACTAATAAAGTGATATTATTGATGTATCTAGAACCTATATAAACAATTAACAGTTATCATAGGTCTGATAAATCAATATTAAGATTGCGATTGTATCAAAGATGTGCATAAACACATAAACCATTCAAATTAACCTAATAATTTTTACTAATTTTTCTGCTAGTCACAAAATTGGGAAAAATCAAACAAAGCTGAAGAAAACCACTGCCCATATTTAAAACAAGGGTACTTGAAGTGATGGAATGAAAAACCTCTCGTTGTTTACACAGCTATCAGTTGTTTGTCATAGAACAAGGGAAACAGAGGAATATGGCAATGTTCAGCAAAGAACATCGCTAATCAATCTCGATACACTCATTGAGGCCACCAGGAACAAGTGACCTCAATTTGTGTATCCAGAAGTTCTCACTCCGACACAACCTACCAAATCTATCGCCTCCCCTGCATGTGGAGCTAATGATCTCTATACCTATTAATTTGAGATCTTTTGGATCTCTATTGTGGAAATATAAAAAATGTTTTGAGACCCCCTGATTCAGAAAACCCTTTATTATGTTACGTCTGTGTTCTAAGAAACGAACTCTTAGCTTGCGCGTCGTTCTACCCACATATTGGAGCCCACAGGGGCAAACCAGCATATATATAACGTATTCACTATTGCAATTAATGAATGATTTTATGGGGAATTCTTCTCTCCGAGGAGATTCAAAGAAATGCAGATTATTCTGAATGTGGGAACATGTGGTACAGTTTCCTGCACCACATCTATAGCTACCATTGGGTTTACTCTTGAGCCAGGAGTCTAGTGGATTTTGCATCTTATTATTCACCATTCTTTTATCCACAAAAAGGCTAGGGGCAAGATGTTGTGTTAAGTTTTCTGATTTTTTAAAAATAACAGAAGGAGATTGACCTATAAATGGTTTAAGTATCTTATCCGTCAATAAAATCGGGAAGTTGTTGATCAGAACCTTTTTAATTTTCCCAGAAGCACTATTATATTTAGAGAAGAAGTGCGGTAGATCTTCTTTAAAGGCCGTATTTTCAGTTTTGTAGCTGAGAAGCTGGGCCCGATCAAGTTTATTGGTTTTTCCCAAAGCAGAATTGATAAGGTCTAAGGGATAGCCTCTGTCTCTAAGGGCACTGGTGAGTTCCAGGGCTTGTGTATTAAAGTCTCCCTGGTTACTGCAATTGCGACGCAATCGTCGCAGTTGTCCCGATGGGATGTTTCTCATCCAGGGTTTAAAATGCATACTATCAAAGTGGTGGAAATTATAATTGTAAACTTCTTTCCTAAAAGTCTTAGTTACTATATTGTCATCCAATATTGAAATGGTGATGTCAAGAAAGGAAACAGACCTCTTATCTACTATACCGGTGAACTGTAAATTAAATTCATTATTATTAAGAAGTGAGATGAGATTAAAACAATGTGAACAATCCCCATCAAAAATAAAAAACAAATCATCTATATACCGGCCATAGAAGACGAGGTCCGCGCCCAAATCCCTCCCCCACACATGGGCGTCTTCAAAGGCGCCCATATATAGGTTGGCGAAACTGGGCGCGAACCTCGTCCCCATGGCCGTCCCAAGTGTCTGTAAATAATAAACGTGATTAAAGAAAAAATAATTGTGAGATAAAATAAACGATATTGAGACTACAATTCATTTTTGAAGTCTTTCTGACAGAGTATCTGATTTTTTTAAATATTGCTCGATGATAGATACTCCCTTAGCGTGGGGAATATTCGAATAAAGAGCACTTACATCACATGTGACAAAAAAATAAGTGTCTTTCCACTTGATCTCCGAAATCGAGTTCAAGAAGGAAGTGGTATCTTTAATGTGAGAACGTAGGGAAGTGGCATGTGGCTGTAAAAAAAAATCAACAAAATGTGATAAATTAGCTGTGAGGGAACCAACACCAGAAATAATAGGCCGACCAGGGGGTTTAATGAGTGACTTATGTATTTTGGGAAGGTGATAATAAGTGGGTGTAACAGGGTGTGAAGGAATCAAGTAGTTCGTTTCCTCTCTCGTTATCACTCCATCATTGAAGGCGTCCTGTACCAGTGTAGTAAGAGAGGCCAAAAAGGACTTAGTCGGATTACTCATCAATTTGGTGTAAACCTCAACGTCACCTAGCTGTCTATTGGCCTCCAAGAGGTAATCAGCTGTATCCTTTACCTTCCATTTAATTTGGTATACAATTAGTCACATTACCATATATACAGCCAAGGAATTTACTAATAAATGTATGTGGTAATATACTGATTAGTTGCATCTGTGTAGGCTAAATTAAGAGCCTTTTAAATAGAGACACGCTTTGGAAAATGAGTCATCTTTGAAAAAGTCACGGGTCACGTGACGAAACGCGTCAGGACTCCTCCCCTAATGCTCGTACACTGAACATCTACATTCTGGACGCCTTCGGGTCACAGCTAATTCACCCGGCATTTATCCACAGTAGCTGCGGGCGACTCAAATTTGGCTTCACATCTAGCCACAGACGCAGTGCGGCCCCGACAACTGTCTCCAGCACTCTCCATCCCGTTTACTACCGGCGGACGGTGCACGTCCAGGTAGTTTGGAAGGTAGTCTCCATACGGCTGGATCTCCCAGACGGCGCCCGAATCAGTGGCCGCACACCTGCTCTCCATCATCTATCTGCACAGCACTTTAAGGTGACACCAGCAGGTCTATTGAGAGACAAAAGCCTGCAGCCGGCTTATCTATTTGAACTCTCCAGCTTTCCACCTAACGGGCACATTTCTGGACTAACCCGAGGACGCCCGGGCACACCAGCCCTCCCGGTAAGGTAATTTTTTACATCTGTAAAACCAATCAAGCTGGCAATTCCATATGCGTGTAGCCAGCCACTGTGACTCATAAAGGCATTCCATATAGTAGCTGCAGCTACATTGTTTATAAAGGACAGCAACAATTGGATACATATTCTTTGATCCTTTATACAGATTAAGTTCAGTGTCAATTTACCTATTGTGAGCATTTTAATCGAAGCTTATTATAATTTATGTGTTTATCAGTTTCTGTATTCAAGCAGTAATTTTATCTTAGTAGAGTATTGTTGTTAATAAACATATATGTTTTTTATTAATACATTTGATTCCTTGGCTGTTACTTGAACCTACAAGATTCTGGTGTGTGGGTTTTTCATGAGCGCCCCTATTAACCCCTCGTATCTGATTAACCATATAGGAGCGTTACACATCTCCTTATAGTGGCGAACGTGTCCCTTGCACCATAATTTTCAGGCTCATTATATTTATATTCCTATATATTCATTTATATATATTTCTTATTGTTAGTTTAGGGTTAAACACAGGCGCAGCAAAGTCTTTCTTACCCTTTTATACATACCTTTCTGAACATGTATTGATAAATACTGTATATTCATTCTATAACAAACTGATCCTACTGTCCAAATTTGTACAGCCAGCGCTGGTTTCCATATTGTTTTTTCAAAACCAAATCATGACACTCCACTAACATACAGTATCTACTTTCTGCCCTTTATCTTGGCCACTGTGAATGCATTAACCCATAGGTCCGGGCACTTATCCCGGAATCTATGGATTAACGTGCATAGCCACAGATTTTTCTGCGCAAGGAAAAGGACTTGTAATTGAATAGCTCCAGATATAAAAGTCTGAGGTTACAAACCCTATCCTCACGTGGTATGTATTGAGCCTAATTGAATCGAGCCTTTAGTGTCTAGATGGTTTTGGTACATTTTTCTAAAACATTTATTGAATTATTTAGTTATTGATTTTTAGCCATTCATTCACTCTAACAGAATTATATATGTGTGACATAACAGGAGGCATGGCATGATGTCATTGGTATGTTCGGGGCAGTGAAGTCTAATAAAATAAAATAACATAAAATGGGATGCATTCGGCATCCTGGTGGTTGGGATGCTGGCAGTCATGTGACCAATTCCGGAATCCTGACACCACTCAGGAGACCGGTGCCGAAACACCAACAGACGACATCCTGAAGGTAAGTATTGGGGGAAGGGTTAGGGCCAGGGAGGAGGGCTAGTATTAGGATTAGGCACTGGGGATGTTAGTGTTAGGTACTAGGGGGGGGGGGTTAAACCTAGCCGCCACCCCTGGAGGGTAAGGATATGGAGGGTAAAAATAAGTACCCCCCTCCGATGTCAGGATCTTCAGTGTTGAGATGTCACTGTCAGTCATGTGACCGCCAGCATCCCGACCACTGATGTTTCATACTGAACCCCATAAAACTATGTCTAGCATATACAGTATATTACTCTGTACTGGGTGCTGCAAACATACATAATGTTTGAGGTTAGTGTGCTTTAATAAATCCTATATACAGTATAATATAAATTGCGTCACTGTCCACAGGGATTGCTGAAAACTTCTTACAAAAATAATTAAATTAAATTTGATATAGTTTTCATTACAGTGAAGTTATACCTCTATTACTCTTTATGATGGCTATTGGTATAATAAGAAATCATGTTGACTATTTGTTTTGTTAAAATTCCAACATAGGGAGATTACTAGCTACGTACATTTGTCACCTATCTGTTCCTTTTCTATCTCTACTAGTCTACACTTTGTTTTTTATTTTCTAAAGGATAAGCCGGGGAAACCTCAGTGTTCCCAATTCACGGAATAGACAATTCTCCTGTTATCTCAGCCCTGTGCCCCTTTGATTATTTCACGTCTGTCTGCCAAGCTCAATCTCGCTTCCAGTCTTTCTCTCCTGGAGTTGGTCTATATTAAAACTAGTTCTCTTTCTTGGAGTATTCCCCGTTTTCTTTGAAAACAATAGGTGTGCGTAATTCTTTGGATTTAGTATTAACTGCAAACAACAAATTTAATTTGTTAATGTGTCATTTTCACTGGCACTTTAGTGCTTTATGTAAAGGACCACCGAACCCCATAACTTTTAGATTAAAAAAAAAATTTGATTAGAAAGCTCTGTCCCTGCGATGCCACTCCGGAAAATACACCCATTATGTGCTGCGCCTGCGCCAATGCCCGACATCAGAGGCGATACCACTGCTGCTGGAACTCCCCTCCCCATCTCGACAACCCCCCCCGCGCTGCAGTCCCTCCCACACTCATCATACTCAGTAGCGGATCTTGCCACGGGCAAGCAGGACTTTTGCCCGGGGTGCCGCCTTTCGGAGGGCGCTGCACCATGGCAAGATCCGCTGCTGCTGTGCCCCCCGCTGCCCGCTCTGTCCCGCTGCCACTGCCCACTGTGAAGGGAACTAGACGCGTAGCGTCTAGTTTCCCTTCGTGGAGAGGACCTTTACTGTGCGGTGCGCGATGACGTCATTGCGCACCGCACTGTAAAGGTCCTCTCCACAAAGGGAACTAGATGCGTAGCTTCTAGTTTCCCTTCGTGGAGAGGACCTTTGCTGTGCGGTGCGCTATGATGTCATCGCGCACTGCACATCATTTCAGCGGCGCTACTACTGTACAGGGGGTGTAGCTGACCACGCCCCCTGTATGAAGCCACGCCCCCTATTGCCGGCCGGGGCGCAAAAAGCCCCTGAACCGGCCCTGATCATACTCACTATTTCCCGGGGATTGGTGGTCAGAGCTTCTGGGGGGCTGACTGTCATCGGGGCACCCTGCTGCAGTGTCCCCTGGTGCTGTAAAGTGAGCTGCCGCTTTGCAGCATCACTTTACTGTACCGGGTGTTGCGCAGCAGCAGGGAGTTCCGATGATCAGCAGCCCTCACAAGAGCACTGATCAACGGGTTCTGGGTAGGTAAGTACGCTTTTTCCTTTTTTTTCAACGTGATCAGCTTGTGTGTCCATTGGACACACAGAGCTGATCACACTGCTGGCTCCCCGCACAGTTTTCTCTGCCTAGGGACAGAGAAAGCTGTGCAGAAGTACAGGATCCACAGTGAGCGTTGTGATTACACCAGCTGTATTTTTTCACCATTTTTTTTTTAAAGAAAATTCGGCCAGATAGAATAGTGAATTATAGGGTTTGGAGCAGTTTTTCATGAAATCTGCTCCAAAAGCCCTTTAATACACTCAGGTGATACTAAAATAATGTGAAAAGGGCAAGAAAACACCCTATTTCACATTTAGTTTTGTAAAAATAGTGTTAATAAATACATCCACAAGTAACACTACCTATGAACATGCAAGCTAATAATATGCATTTACATGGCATCACCTGGAAGTCTAGTCTCCGTCAGGAGTGGTGTATTATTCTCTCAGTTATAATAAAATAATCATTAATTTCCGCAAATGCTGCTTTGTTTGCCTAATAAACAAGCACCATCTGTCTTTATCTGTATGCTGCACTACTGATTTTTAATGTATGCTAAAATACAACAAGCAATCAGTGACAGCAGAACATGGCTCAATAGGAAGATCATTTCATATGTACACCTTGTTTTGAGCTTCACTGGGCAATTAATCAAGGTTTACACAAATATGCAACACAGGAACATGAGTGTTGGAGACACATACGAAGTAGAATATTGAAGGCAATTTAAAAATTCCATTGCGCAAAATCGCTAATTTTTCGTTGTACCTTCAGAGTAGTGCACCGGAAAATGAGTGATGTTGCTCCACCGTAATTCTGAGTGATTAATTACAGTATTTTACTATTTGTGCAAATTTTGTTGGCATTATTTTACATTTCTGGGAATAAGTGTTTGTCTCCATAAAGTGCTTGGATATCAGGATACGTGAAATTAAAAAAACTGGAAAAAAATGTAACTATAATATCATGTGAAATGGAAAATAAACAGTGAAAGACAAATAAAACACTCCAATATATCTGCAGCAAAACACGCAAGGAAGGCCGCAATTCTGTACAATCAGTATCTTTGAAGAGGGATCCCGCACCCCTCAACAGACCCCACCTCTTCATCAGACTGCACCCCCATAATTCCTGGGCTGGTTTTCCATCCCAATCTGCCACTGCCAATATTCAATATTTTTTTTAACCAATTGCAAAACAGATCTATACTGAACCATCAATTAATCCAAATTAACATTTTACTTATTAATATTGACTATACAATACAAAACAAAGCACAAGTGAACCAGTCCATGTGACTATAGTCTATGAGGTGTATTTACTAAAGTACATGTTTTCAGAAGTGGCTGATGTTGCCTACAGTAACCAATCAGATTCTAGCTATTATCTTCTAGCAAGGGCTAAATGAATGATAAGTAAAATATGATTGGTTGCTATGGGCAACATCTTCACTGCTGAAAACCCCTATGAGTGCCAGAAAATAATGTGCTCTCTGCTTAGTAGAATGTGGAGTACATTCACATAGTTTACTGTATGCAGTTAGTCTTTCTATATTTTATTAAAATGGCACTTTTCTCACAAAAATATATTTTTTTAATTGATATATTTTTGATTGTATAGGAACCTTATATAGAGTATATTAATGCACATTCACTATCTAAATTAATTCTTTGTTTATATTTTCTGAAAAAAGAATTCATATAAAATATTAATCGTCATTTTTTTTTTAAATGTAGAATTTGTTATAGTTTTGAATAATGGTTTACAATCAATAGTTTTTAAAAACTTGGAAAGAATTAAGGTGGAGAGAAATAAATCACCAACCAATCAGCTCTTATGTGTCTTTTTTCAAACACTGCCTGTAAAATGACAGTTAGGAGCTAACTGGTTGGTACTTTATCTGCCTCCTCTTCATCTTTCTCCAAGCCTTGATAAATCTCCCCCTTAGTAACGGTAATGCTTGAAAGTTGTCTTTTTCCATGGTAACATGGTAATTTTGTGAAAATTTCCATTCTGTATATAAAACTTTTCTTTTTATCTTTGAAGAGAAAGTATACTGTGTAACACCTCTAATGTATAATATTTTTTTATGTTTTTGGTAGAAGAAGAATTTATGTGCTGTGTGACTTGAAAGAATATTTTTTACTGAATAGTTTGAGAATCGTTTTAAAGTTCTGGGTGTTTTAAAATTGGGACCATCAGTGCCAGTTACTCACAATTTGTAATAAATAATGAGGATGGCGAAAAACATAATGTAACATTACATTACTACAGACTTCTAACTTTATAGCAGGGGTACAAACTGTCAAGTGTGGCTGCATTGGAACTACAAATCCCAATATGTCCTACCTCAGAATTGCTGTTAGGGCATACTAAAACTGTGGCAGGGCATTCTGAGATGGGTACAGCCACAGAAGCCGGAGTTCCACACGTTGCCTACGCCTTAACATCCTAAACCTAAACATGTACAGTAATGCGATCTTAGGGCCTAATTCAGACCTGGTCGCTAGGCTACATTTTCGTACAGCCTGCGATCAGATCTGAACTGCACATGCGTATGCACCGCAATGCGCAGGCACGTAGGTCCGCAGCAACAGGGATCAGCGGGCAGCGTCAAGACGTGCAAGAAAAGCGATCGCACGGGCGATCGCAAGGTGACTGACAGGATTAGAGATGAGCGCCTGAAATTTTTCGGGTTTTGTGTTTTGGTTTTGGGTTCGGTTCCGCGGCCGTGTTTTGGGTTCGAACGCGTTTTGGCAAAACCTCACCGAATTTTTTTTGTCGGATTCGGGTGTGTTTTGGATTCGGGTGTTTTTTTCAAAAAACACTAAAAAACAGCTTAAATCATAGAATTTGGGGGTCATTTTGATCCCAAAGTATTATTAACCTCAAAAACCATAATTTACACTCATTTTCAGTCTATTCTGAATACCTCACACCTCACAATATTATTTTTAGTCCTAAAATTTGCACCGAGGTCGCTGTGTGAGTAAGATAAGCGACCCTAGTGGCCGACACAAACACCGGGCCCATCTAGGAGTGGCACTGCAGTGTCACGCAGGATGTCCCTTCCAAAAAACCCTCCCCAAACAGCACATGACGCAAAGAAAAAAAGAGGCGCAATGAGGTAGCTGTGTGAGTAAGATTAGCGACCCTAGTGGCCGACACAAACACCGGGCCCATCTAGGAGTGGCACTGCAGTGTCACGCAGGATGTCCCTTCCAAAAAACCCTCCCCAAACAGCACATGACGCAAAGAAAAAAAGAGGCGCAATGAGGTAGCTGTGTGAGTAAGATTAGCGACCCTAGTGGCCGACACAAACACCGGGCCCATCTAGGAGTGGCACTGCAGTGTCACGCAGGATGTCCCTTCCAAAAAACCCTCCCCAAACAGCACATGACGCAAAGAAAAAAAGAGGCGCAATGAGGTAGCTGACTGTGTGAGTAAGATTAGCGACCCTAGTGGCCGACACAAACACCGGGCCCATCTAGGAGTGGCACTGCAGTGTCACGCAGGATGTCCCTTCCAAAAAACCCTCCCCAATCAGCACATGATGCAAAGAAAAAGAAAAGAAAAAAGAGGTGCAAGATGGAATTGTCCTTGGGCCCTCCCACCCACCCTTATGTTGTATAAACAAAACAGGACATGCACACTTTAACCAACCCATCATTTCAGTGACAGGGTCTGCCACACGACTGTGACTGATATGACGGGTTGGTTTGGACCCCCCGCAAAAAAGAAGCAATTAATCTCTCCTTGCACAAACTGGCTCTACAGAGGCAAGATGTCCACCTCATCTTCACCCTCCGATATATCACCGTGTACATCCCCCTCCTCACAGATTATCAATTCGTCCCCACTGGAATCCACCATCTCAGCTCCCTGTGTACTTTGTGGAGGCAATTGCTGCTGGTCAATGTCTCCGCGGAGGAATTGATTATAATTCATTTTAATGAACATCATCTTCTCCACATTTTCTGGATGTAACCTCGTACGCCGATTGCTGACAAGGTGAGCGGCGGCACTAAACACTCTTTCGGAGTACACACTTGTGGGAGGGCAACTTAGGTAGAATAAAGCCAGTTTGTGCAAGGGCCTCCAAATTGCCTCTTTTTCCTGTCAGTATAAGTACGGACTGTGTGACGTGCCTACTTGGATGCGGTCACTCATATAATCCTCCACCATTCTATCAATGTTGAGAGAATCATATGCAGTGACAGTAGACGACATGTCCGTAATCGTTGTCAGGTCCTTCAGTCCGGACCAGATGTCAGCATCAGCAGTCGCTCCAGACTGCCCTGCATCACCGCCAGCGGGTGGGCTCGGAATTCTGAGCCTTTTCCTCGCACCCCCAGTTGCGGGAGAATGTGAAGGAGGAGATGTTGACAGGTCGCGTTCCGCTTGACTTGACAATTTTGTCACCAGCAGGTCTTTCAACCCCAGCAGACTTGTGTCTGCCGGAAAGAGAGATCCAAGGTAGGCTTTAAATCTAGGATCGAGCACGGTGGCCAAAATGTAGTGCTCTGATTTCAACAGATTGACCACCCGTGAATCCTTGTTAAGCGAATTAAGGGCTGCATCCACAAGTCCCACATGCCTAGCGGAATCGCTCCCTTTTAGCTCCTTCTTCAATGCCTCCAGCTTCTTCTGCAAAAGCCTGATGAGGGGAATGACCTGACTCAGGCTGGCAGTGTCTGAACTGACTTCACGTGTGGCAAGTTCAAAGGGCATCAGAACCTTGCACAACGTTGAAATCATTCTCCACTGCACTTGAGACAGGTGCATTCCACCTCCTATATCGTGCTTTGCTGCTCCTCCAACCTCTGAAGCATATAGAGGGTTGAATTCCACCTCGTTACCACTTCTTGCTTCAGATGATGGCAGGGCAGGTTCAGTAGTTTTTGGTGGTGCTCCAGTCTTCTGTACGTGGTGCCTGTACGCCGAAAGTGTCCCGCAATTCTTCTGGCCACCGACAGCATCTCTTGCACGCCCCTGTCGTTTTTTAAAAAATTCTGCACCACCAAATTCAAGGTATGTGCAAAACATGGGACGTGCTGGAATTTGCCCATATTTAATGCACACACAATATTGCTGGCGTTGTCCGATGCCACAAATCCACAGGAGAGTCCAATTGGGGTAAGCCATTCCGCGATGATCTTCCTCAGTTGCCGTAAGAGGTTTTCAGCTGTGTGCGTATTCTGGAAAGCGGTGATACAAAGCGTAGCCTGCCTAGGAAAGAGTTGGCGTTTGCGAGATGCTGCTACTGGTGCCGCCGCTGCTGTTCTTGCGGCGGGAGTCCATACATCTACCCAGTGGGCTGTCACAGTCATATAGTCCTGACCCTGCCCTGCTCCACTTGTCCACATGTCCGTGGTTAAGTGGACATTGGGTACAACTGCATTTTTTAGGACACTGGTGAGTCTTTTTCTGACGTCCGTGTACATTCTCGGTATCGCCTGCCTAGAGAAGTGGAACCTAGATGGTATTTGGTAACGGGGGCACACTGCCTCAATAAATTGTCTAGTTCCCTGTGAACTAACGGCGGATACCGGACGCACGTCTAACACCAACATAGTTGTCAAGGCCTCAGTTATCCGCTTTGCAGTAGGATGACTGCTGTGATATTTCATCTTCCTCGCAAAGGACTGTTGAACAGTCAATTGCTTACTGGAAGTAGTACAAGTGGGCTTACGACTTCCCCTCTGGGATGACCATCGACTCCCAGCAGCAACAACAGCAGCGCCAGCAGCAGTAGGCATTACACGCAAGGATGCATCGGAGGAATCCCAGGCAGGAGAGGACTCGTCAGAATTGCCAGTGACATGGCCTGCAGGACTATTGGCATTCCTGGGGAAGGAGGAAATTGACACTGTAGGAGTTGGTGGGGTGGTTTGCGTGAGCTTGGTTACAAGAGGAAGGGATTTACTGGTCAGTGGACTGCTTCCGCTGTCACCCAAAGTTTTTGAACTTGTCACTGACTTATTATGAATGCGCTGCAGGTGACGTATAAGGGAGGATGTTCCGAGGTGGTTAACGTCCTTACCCCTACTTATTACAGCTTGACAAAGGGAACACACGGCTTGACACCTGTTGTCCGCATTTCTGGTGAAATACCTCCACACCGAAGAGCTGATTTTTTTGGTATTTTCACCTGGCATGTCAACGGCCATATTCCTCCCACGGACAACAGGTGTCTCCCCGGGTGCCTGACTTAAACAAACCACCTCACCATCAGAATCCTCCTGGTCAATTTCCTCCCCAGCGCCAGCAACACCCATATCCTCCTCATCCTGGTGTACTTCAACACTGACATCTTCAATCTGACTATCAGGAACTGGACTGCGGGTGCTCCTTCCAGCACTTGCAGGGGGCGTGCAAATGGTGGAAGGCGCATGCTCTTCACGTCCAGTGTTGGGAAGGTCAGGCATCGCAACCGACACAATTGGACTCTCCTTGTGGATTTGGGATTTCGAAGAATGCACAGTTCTTTGCTGTGCTGCTTTTGCCAGCTTGAGTCTTTTCATTTTTCTAGCGAGAGGCTGAGTGCTTCCATCCTCATGTGAAGCTGAACCACTAGCCATGAACATAGGCCAGGGCCTCAGCCGTTCCTTGCCACTCCGTGTGGTAAATGGCATATTGGCAAGTTTACGCTTCTCCTCCGACAATTTTATTTTAGGTTTTGGAGTCCTTTTTTTTCTGATATTTGGTGTTTTGGATTTGACATGCTCTGTACTATGACATTGGGCATCGGCCTTGGCAGACGACGTTGCTGGCATTTCATCGTCTCGGCCATGACTAGTGGCAGGAGCTTCAGCACGAGGTGGAAGTGGATCTTGATCTTTCCCTAATTTTGGAACCTCAACATTTTTGTTCTCCATATTTTAATAGGCACAACTAAAAGGCACCTCAGGTAAACAATGGAGATGGATACTAGTATACAATTATGGACTGCCTGCCGACTGCAGACACAGAGGTAGCTACAGCCGTGAACTACCGTACTGTACTGTGTCTGCAGCTAATATAGACTGGTTGATAAAGAGAAGATGTCTATGTAACTATGTATGTATAAAGAAGACTGAAAAAAATCCACGGTTAGGTGGTATACAATTATGGACGGACTGCCTGCCGAGTGCAGACACAGAGGTAGCCACAGCCGTGAACTACCGTACTGTACTGTGTCTGCAGCTAATATAGACTGGTTGATAAAGAGAAGATGTCTATGTAACTATGTATGTATAAAGAAGAATGAAAAAAAACCACGGTTAGGTGGTATACAATTATGGACGGACTGCCTGCCGAGTGCAGACACAGAGGTAGCCACAGCCGTGAACTACCGTACTGTACTGTGTCTGCAGCTAATATAGACTGGTTGATAAAGAGAAGATGTCTATGTAACTATGTATGTATAAAGAAGAATGAAAAAAATCCACGGTTAGGTGGTATTACAATTATGGACGGACTGCCTGCCGAGTGCAGAGACACAGAGGTAGCCACAGCCGTGAACTACCGTACTGTGTCTGCTGCGACTGGATGATAAATGATATATAAAAATATATATATATCACTACTGCAGCCGGACAGGTATATATTATATATTATATAATGACGGACCTGCTGGACACTGTCTGTCAGCAGAATGAGTTTTATTTTTATAGAATAAAAAAAAAAAAAACACACAAGTGAAGTCACACGACGAGTGTTTAACTTTTTCAGGCAATCACAATATAAGTATACTACTAACTATACTGGTGGTCAGTGTGGTCAGGTCACTGGTCAGTCACACTGGCAGTGGCACTCCTGCAGCAAAAGTGTGCACTGTTTAATTTTAATATAATATGTACTCCTGGCTCCTGCTATAACCTATAACTGGCACTGCAGTAGTGCTCCCCAGTCTCCCCCACAATTATAAGCTGTGTGAGCTGAGCAGTCAGACAGATATATAATATATATAGATGATGCAGCACACTTGCCTGAGCCTGAGCAGTGCACACAGCTATGGTATGTGACTGACTGAGTCACTGTGTGTATCGCTTTTTTCAGGCAGAGAACGGATATATTAAATAAACTGCACTGTGTGTCTGGTGGTCACTCACTATATAATATATTATGTACTCCTGGCTCCTGCTATAACCTATAACTGGCACTGCAGTAGTGCTCCCCAGTCTCCCCCACAATTATAAGCTGTGTGAGCTGAGCAGTCAGACAGATATATATAATATTATATATAGATAATAGATGATGCAGCACACTGGCCTGAGCCTGAGCAGTGCACACAGATATGGTATGTGACTGACTGAGTCACTGTGTGCATCGCTTTTTTCAGGCAGAGAACGGATATATTAAATAAACTGCACTGTGTGTCTGGTGGTCACTCACTATATAATATATTATGTACTCCTGGCTCCTGCTATAACCTATAACTGGCACTGCAGTAGTGCTCCCCAGTCTCCCCCACAATTATAAGCTGTGTGAGCTGAGCAGTCAGACAGATATATATAATATTATATATAGATAATAGATGATGCAGCACACTGGCCTGAGCCTGAGCAGTGCACACAGATATGGTATGTGACTGACTGAGTCACTGTGTGTATCGCTTTTTTCAGGCAGAGAACGGATATATTAAATAAACTGCACTGTGTGTCTGGTGGTCACTCACTATATAATATATTATGTACTCCTGGCTCCTGCTATAACCTATAACTGGCACTGCAGTAGTGCTCCCCAGTCTCCCCCACAATTATAAGCTGTGTGAGCTGAGCAGTCAGACAGATATATATAATATTATATATAGATAATAGATGATGCAGCACACTGGCCTGAG